>NC_092105.1:49917352-50217352 GCF_045679555.1 Salvelinus alpinus | reverse complement strand
GTTTGAATGACGCTGTGTCTTCATGTATATATTACAATTATACACTTCAACCGTGTTTACCAATCTTGGTAATGGGACATCAATGGTTACACATTGTAACTAATAGACTAGAAACAGGATTTAACTAGTTAATTCATATATACAGAAATATAATGTTAAAAAACAGAACACTACACTTCCTATGCATCATGTAAATACTCTAAAACCGGTTCATCTCAACATCTAATGCCCTTCATCTGCATTGATCTGGTAAACACAGGATAGGTGTAGTATTTCATCACATTACACTTCATTTCAACCAGTAGAGAATGTGAAATGCTTTTTTGAAAAGCTCATTATCCAAGTGTTATAAATACAAGTTTAATCTGTACTTCAATGCACATCTGTTGTGAATTATAAAAACAGAGGAAGAAAGACGAGGTGGCGAGAGAGGTGTAAAAGACAGAAAGGGAAAGAGGTAAGCACATAGGAGCAGGATTAATGAATCACAGTGCTACCTAAATATTCTCTCAGTTCATCACAATTACATAATAGTGTCTCTTGTCGGCCCAAAGGTTATCTTAAAAGCAGGTGAGGTGGCGATGATGGGACTGGGGGTTGGCATCGTCTCACATCAAAACATATCTGCAGACGAGAGACAGATGGAGAGAGATAGCATGTTCAAGCCTTGTGTTTTCATTTTTTATTCTGACATTGTTAGTCAACAATCAGGAGGTGAAATGTAAAACTGACCTTGGATCATTAACTCTGGGACTACTGCATCTCTATCTGTATTTCAATGTAAAGCATATCTTTAATAATACTTCCTGTATAATATAAACTGACCTTGGATCATTATCTCTGGGACTACTGCATCTCTATCTGTATTTCAATGTAAAGCATATCTTTAATAATACTTCCTGTTGACCTGACCAAGTGACCTCTCACCTCTGATCATGCTGTGCCCTCTATGTAGCCAGTTCAGATGCAGGAGGGGTTCACCGACACAGCTGATATAACCTAGAGGATTTAGGGAGAAGGGGAGAGAGGGATGAAGTGAAGGGGAGAGTTATTGAGAAAATAAGGTAGTTAAAGCGACAGTTTTCAACAGGAATCTGTGTGTGGCCTCACCTGGTGTCCACACCACATTAAGTGGCTGCAGAGTACTTTATGCTGAAAAACATGAACGGACCCACAAGGACAAATGATATAGAGTAGTTATAGAAATAATTTAGTGTTTTACTATTCTCCATGGTTGGCCCTCTTGCCTATTCTTTGAAGGTGGAAGGAGCCACAGTTATACACCTGAGCCTGCTTACTGCACAACACAATCCATCAATCAGATTGATACATGAGTGTGTAGGTGTTGGTTATAGGGTGTCTAATTGTTCTACATTTTTTCAATATGGGTAATTTAAAATAGCCTGTTTTGTTTTTGTACAGACAGACATCACACCCTTACTTAAACAGCACCCTCACCTGAGAAGTAGAAATCAAAGGGAGAGAAACTGTGAATTGAATAACTGCAGTTGGCATACAGTGGGGCAAAAAAGTATTTAGTCAGCCACCAATTGTGCAAGTTCTCCCACTTAAAAAGATGAGAGAGGCCTGTAATTTTCATCATAGGTACACTTCAACTATGACAGACAAAATTAGAAAACAAAATCCAGAAAATCACATTGTAGGATTTTTTATGAATTTATTTGCAAATTATGGTGGAAAATAAGTATTTGGTCACCTACAAACAAGCAAGATTTCTGGCTCTCACAGACCTGTAACTTCTTCTTTAAGAGGCTCCTCTGTCCTCCACTCGTTACCTGTATTAATGGCACCTGTTTGAACTTGTTATCAGTATAAAAGACACCTGTCCACAACCTCAAACAGTCACACTCCAAACTCCACTATGGCCAAGACCAAAGAGCTGTCAAAGGACACCAGAAACAAAATTGTAGACCTGCACCAGGCTGGGAAGACTGAATCTGCAATAGGTAAGCAGCTTGGTTTGAAGAAATCAACTGTGGGAGCAATTATTAGGAAATGGAAGACATACAAGACCACTGATAATCTCCCTCGATCTGGGGCTCCACGCAAGATCTCACCCCGTGGGGTCAAAATGATCACAAGAACGGTGAGCAAAAATCCCAGAACCACACGGGGGGACCTAGTGAATGACCTGCAGAGAGCTGGGACCAAAGTAACAAAGCCTACCATCAGTAACACACTACGCCGCCAGGGACTCAAATCCTGCAGTGCGAGACGTGTCCCTCTGCTTAAGCCAGTACATGTCCAGGCCCGTCTGAAGTTTGCTAGAGAGCATTTGGATGATCCAGAAGAAGATTGGGAGAATGTCATATGGTCAGATGAAACCAAAATAGAACTTTTTGGTAAAAACTCAACTCGTCGTGTTTGGAGGACAAAGAATGCTGAGTTGCATCCAAAGAACACCATACCTACTGTGAAGCATGGGGGTGGAAACATCATGCTTTGGGGCTGTTTTTCTGCAAAGGGACCAGGACGACTGATCCGTGTAAAGAAAATAATGAATGGGGCCATGTATCGTGAGATTTTGAGTGAAAACCTCCTTCCATCAGCAAGGGCATTGAAGATGAAACGTGGCTGGGTCTTTCAGCATGACAATGATCCCAAACACACTGCCCGGGCAACGAAGGAGTGGCTTCGTAAGAAGCATTTCAAGGTCCTGGAGTGGCCTAGCCAGTCTCCAGATCTCAACCCCATAGAAAATCTTTAGAGGGAGTTGAAAGTCCGTGTTGCCCAGCAACAGCCCCAAAACATCACTGCTCTAGAGGAGATCTGCATGGAGGAATGGGCCAAAATACCAGCAACAGTGTGTGAAAACCTTGTGAAGACTTACAGAAAATGTTTGACCTCTGTCATTGCCAACAAAGGGTATATAACAAAGTATTGAGATAAACTTTTGTTATTGACCAAATACTTATTTTCCACCATAATTTGCAAATAAATTCATAAAAAATCCTACAATGTGATTTTATGGATTTTCTTTTCTCATTTTGTCTGTCATAGTTGAAGTATACCTATGATGAAAATTACAGGCCTCTCTCATCTTTTTAAGTGGGAGAACTTGCACAATTGGTGGCTGACTAAATACTTTTTTGCCCCACTGTAGCTAAGTAAATGCAAGAATACTCTTATTGCAATGTGAATGGCTCTTAGACTACACTATGCACAACCAAAGGCTCTTTTATGTTGTTGCCAGGGAACAGCACCCTCTTTAAAGAAGTAGGAGGTGAAGATCTCCTGCACACGGATTGCCTCTCTTGCTGTGTTGTTGGACCCCATCCTTGAAACATCCTGCAGAGCAGCAGACTCCTCCTCTGGCACACGGCGGCGAGCTGCAGATCCCCTCCTGGTCCTCGTGTCCATCCTCATGAAGTTACGCAGGACACAGGTAGCCTTCACACTCCTGAATTCCTCCAGGAGGCAGTCCCAGATGACCCTGGTCACCCAACCTTGCAGTGCCCTACACGGTAACTGTAGGCAATCGTTTTGAAGGAATCTCCAGTTTCAAGGTATCTGTAAGAATATGGAAGACAATGTAATTATTAGACTTTTACATCACCAGATCATTGTGGATTACTAAAGTATAATATCCCTGATAACAAATCATGATAACATTGGATGGATAGATGCATGGGCACACACATGTGTAGAATGTGACAATAACAGGATCATATCAAGGATGGCATCACAAATGAATACATTAATACCACTCTAAGCTTGATGATGAGTTGATCATTTGAATCAGCTGTGCAGTGCTGAAGCAAAAACAACAATGTGCACCTCTTTGAGTCCCCAGGACTGAGAACCACTGCTCTTCATTGGGACCTCTTCATATGTAGACTGGCTTTCATAGAGCTCTTTATCTGAGGACAGAAAACCTCACAAGAAACAGACTTCATTTTAGTCAACTTACACCACACTGAATATTATGTTACTATTATCTCCGTCCTCACTTCTAGGGACAGGAACTACACAAAAGTACCTGCCCTATCCAGAATAGCCTACTCTCTCACTGACAGTTGGGGCTGCTATCCTTTCACCCTCCATGGCTGTTAGCTAGCTACCTACAAATGCATTTGGAGTTTGTTTTTTACAGTGATAAATAGATAGCTAGCTAATATGAAGTTACGTAGCTGGAGATATTTAAATCACTTAGCTAGCTATCTATCTATACAGAATGTGAAGATAGCTCATTTAGCAGCTCATTTGAGTTAGCCTGCACTGTAGCTAGTTAGCTAATAATACATAGTTTTTTAAACATTTTCAAAATATATTTACTTACTTACTTGAATAGTTTCTCCCAGCCATGTGGACAATTGGAAACAGGGCAGCAAAGTTTGTCACCAGAACGTTTTAGAGGATATTACTATTGAACTATGTACCCATTTAATAACCAGACCTTCATACAAACTTGCTCAGCTGAATTCTTGACGGAGTCACAACGGGCGGCCTAAGCGGCATCTAGTCCATCTGCTGACTGGACGCAGTTGAGTAAAATGTATATTTTATTTTCAGACTACAAGTTAAAATGTATGAACATTGAGTTTCTACTCACCAGTGTAACAACACAGTGTGGTTAAAGACTTAGTAACTTAGTTGTAGCCACGATCTGGTTACCTATAAGTACAAACAGTTATGTTTTTGCGTTATTTGTCACTCCCTGACCTTAGAGATCCTTTTTATGTCTCTATTTTGGTTTGGTCAGGGCGTGAGTTGGGGTGGGCATTCTATGTTTTGTTCTATGTTGTCCTTTTCTATGTGTTTGGCCTGGTATGGTTCCCAATCAGAGGCAGCTGTCAATCGTTGTCTCTGATTGAGAACCATACTTAGGTAGCCTGTTCCCACCTGTGTTTGTGGGTAGTTGTTTTGTGTTTTTTCACCTTACAGGACTGTTTAGTGTCGTTCACTCTCTTTGTTGTTTTTTGTCATTCAGTGTTCAGTTTATTTAATTAAATTTACAATGAACCCTTACCACGCTGCGTGTTGGTCCGATGATTCCTATTCCTCATCATCAGACGAAGAGGAGAATCGTTACATTATTACATATTTCTTAACTTATTTCTGGATATTTTCTGAACTACCCACTGTAGTATCTGGGATCGACATCTGTTTATATTAGTTACTATGCTGTTACTAAGCACTGATGTATTACGGCAGTGTTACGTTACTACACCTAATAGGAAATGCACATGCGCACTATTGTGCCGGGAACTGTTGAGCACGAGGGGTTTTGACTAAACGAAAACTAACTGTACTCCCGTCTCCTGCCTGGTCATTTCTCCACAACACAAATATTACACCCACAATGCACTATTTTTCAACGTCATATGGAGGATCTACTCTGTGCTACAGAGTTTGTATGCTAGCTCGGTAGCTAGCTCAAGCTTGCAAACATTAGCCACACCTCATGCGTTTCATGAACTGTGTGGTTGTTATCTAGTGGGAACCCATGAGTGTAAACAATTGGTTTAATTTGAAGTTATACATTTGAAGTTATTTCTGTTGTAGTTTACATCATAGGGAATAGGCTGGTCCTCCATATTACTTCACACCTGACTTTGGCATTCTTCTGAATTCTGATTGGTTTTATGTAATAACTCCAGTGAGGTGCTACTTTGCATTGGGACTTAAAAATATTTTATTTGACATTTTATAAACAATACACATTCAAATTACAACATCATACAAACATTAACTACATCACAATTGCCCAGACCCACTAGACCACACCCCCATCTCCATTAACTACATCACACCTGCCCAGACCCCCTAGAACACACCTCCATCTCCATTAACTACATCACACCTCCATCTCCATTAACTACATCACACCTGTCCAGACCCACTAGAACACACCTCCATCTCCATTAACTACATCACACCTGCCCAGACCCACTAGAACACACCTCCATCTCCATTAACTACATCAGACCCACTAGAACACACCCCCATCTCCATTAACTACATCAGACCTGCCCAAACCCACTAGAACACACCTCCATCTCCATTAACTACATCACACCTGCCCAGACCCACTAGAACACACCCCCATCTCCAGTGCCCGCATCAGCACCATTTTATTTCTCTCTGTCACCAACTCACTTTCAACTTTTAGATAATAAAGCATTTTACAATTCTGTTGAATTAACAACAGAGGATTGGTTGATTTCCAGGTTTTAATTAAGTATACTATTTAATATGATTGATGAGAGAAGTATCGTCCAACTCTGGGGTATCTCACTGCACCCTCAAATGCCATGTCTTGAAATATGCAGACAGACAAATTAAACGTAATTTTACATTGTATAACTGTTCTTCTGACAGCCAACTTTCTAACTCCTCCCATAATTTTATGACGTCATAACATTCCCAGAAGGCATGGATTATTGAATCATTGTTAGTTTTACACTTAAGACATGACTCTGCCGTTGTACTGTAGAATTTGTGAATTTTGTCTCTTGTATAGTAAGGGACTGTCATTTGTCCCAACATCACAAGCCACAGACTTTGATACAGTTCAAGACTTCCAAAAGTTTTTCCGCAGTTTAAGATCAACTGAGTTTTTATTAATGGGGTTTCTCCCTGTGCACCTGCCAATGTAAATCCACTGAACGAGACAAGTTATCAGACAGGACATATTGCTAATGCTCTTCCTATTGATAACCTGAATGACAATTAACTTGTGGGCGGTGGTGGTGATGACGGCCTATTCGATGACGTTGTCCATCGGGATTCCCCAACAAAGAAGACGCTCTGGATTGATCACTGGAGTCAGATGTGAAGGAGGAGGTTGATCATCAGGAGTCAGATGTGAAGGAGGTGGTTGATCATCAGGAGTCAGATATGAAGGAGGAGGTTGATCATCAGGAGTCAGATGTGAAGGAGGAGGTTGATCATCAGGAGTCAGATGTGAAGGAGGAGGTTGATCATCAGGAGTCAGATGTGAAGGAGGAGGTTGATCATCAAGAGTCAGATGTGAAAGAGGAGGTTGATCATCAGGAGTCAGATGTGAAGGAGGAGGTTGATCATCAGGAGTCAGATGTGAAGGAGGTGGTTGATCATCAGGAGTCAGATATGAAGGAGGAGGTTGATCATCAGGAGTCAGATGTGAAGGAGGAGGTTGATCATCAGGAGTCAGATGTGAAAGAGGAGGTTGATCATCAGGAGTCAGATGTGAAGGAGGAGGTTGATCATCAGGAGTCAGATGTGAAGGAGGAGGTTGATCATCAGTGAACCTCTAGGATTGTGGCTGGGCTGGCGTTTACACTTCCAGCTTGGTCATATATTTTGATACATTGAATCTTGATATTTTGAACCTATGTTATATATTTGTACCTCCTGTTTCATGAAATGATGTCACAAAGTACTGCCCCTATATATACAATGTATTCGGAAAGTATTCAGACCACTTCACTTTTTCCACATTTTGGTACGTTACAGCCTTATTCTGAAATGGATTAAATAATTTTTTTCACTCATCAATCTACACACAATACCACATAATGACATCACAATGCCACATAATGACATCACAATACCCCATAATGACAAAGCAAAAACAGGTTTTTATAAATGATGAATTAAAATGTTTGATTTTCTTTCAAAAACAAGGACATTTCTAAGTGACCCCACACTTTTGAACGGTAGTGTACATCTACATGATGTATTGTTACACCATGTAGGAGTAGTATAGACCAAGTCTGTTCATTATATACATCTACATGATGTATTGTTACATTATGTAGGAGCAGTGTAGACCTAGTCTGTTCATTATATACATCTACATGATGTATTGTTACACCATGTAGGAGCAGTATAGACCTACAGTAGCTAGCTACTTATTTAGATGTAGTTTGACTTAATGAAACTGCCTTAAATGTGCTGTAGTAAAAATAAAATATTCGCACTAATCAACACTTTCCTGTCAAATCAAATCAAATCAAATTTTATTTGTCACATACACATGGTTTGCAGATGTTAATGCGACAATGCAGTAATAACCAACGAGTAATCTAACCTAACAATTCCACAACTACTACCTTATACACACAAGTGTAAAGGGATAAAGAATATGTACATAAAGATATATGAATGAGTGATGGTACAGAACGGCATAGGCAAGATGCAGTAGATGGTATCGAGTACAGTATATACATATGAGATGAGTAATGTAGGGTATGTAAACATAAAAGTGCATAGTTTAAAATGGCTAGTGATACATGTATTACATAAAGATGGCAAGATGCAGTAGATGATATAGAGTACAATATATACATATACATTATATTAAGTGGCATTGTTTAAAGTGGCTAGTGATACATTTTTGATCAATTTCCATCAATTCCATTATTAAAGTGAGCTGGAGTTGAGTCAGTATGTTGGCAGCAGCCACTCGATGTTAGTGGTGGCTGTTTAACAGTCTGATGGCCTTGAGATAGAAGCTGTTTTTTAGTCTCTCAGTCCCTGCTTTGATGCACCTGTACTGACCTCGCCTTCTGGATGATAGCGGGGTGAACAGGCAGTGGCTCGGGTGGTTGTTGTCCTTGATGATCTTTATGGCCTTCCTGTGACATCGGGTGGTGTAGGTGTCCTGGAGGGCAGGTAGTTTGTCCCCAGTGATGCGCTGTGCAGACCTCACTACCATCTGGAGAGCCTTACGGTTGTGGGCGGAGCAGTTGCCGTACCAGGCGGTGATATAGCCCGACAGGATGCTCTCGATTGTGCATCTGTAGAAGTTTGTGAGTGCTTTTGGTGACAAGCCGAATTTCTTCAGCCTCCTGAGGTTGAAGAGGCGCTGCTGCGCCTTCTTCACAACGCTGTCTGTGTGGGTGGACCAATTCAGTTTGTCCGTGATGTGTACGCCGAGGAACTTAAAACTTACTACCCTCTCCACTACTGTCCCGTCGATGTGGATAGGGGGGTGCTCCCTCTGCTGTTTCCTGAAGTCCACAATCATCTCCTTTGTTTTGTTGACGTTGAGTGTTATTTTCCTGACACCACACTCCGAGGGCTAGCGTGTCTTTGTATATCTCAATACAATAGTATTATTTAATGAAATCCATTTAAAATAATATTTGAAAATAAAATATTTTCCTCAACTGCGTTTCCCACTCCAGTCAGCAGACGGCGATGGGCGTCTTTCAGGCGATGCTGCTAGCGTGACGTGTAATCTAGTGGACGGTTCTTCAAAAACAGTCAACCACCTCGGCAGCTTGCTAGTCAACATAGCCGAAAGATTCAAGCTATTTATACGCTTTCGGTCTATATTAGCTGCTGTGTTTTAGACACACTTCTGTCGTATCTACTTGTTAACCTATTTAATTTAATATTACGTTATTTTTTATTAGTCAGCTATAGTAGCTGGCTGGTTAAGTTAGCACTAGCCTAGTCGCTAATGATAGCTAGCTAGCTAACATCCCCGAACATGAGCTCCCTAAGCTTCTCCCCTCCTGTTAAAGAAGAGGAGGTCTACTGGACGGAGAAAGAAGCTCTGGGGCTGAACATTGTCGTGAAAGAGGAGAAGGAAGAAGAGGATGTCACAGTTAAACAAGAAGTTGGGGGTGATGCTGTTACAGTGAAAGAAGAAGAGAAAGACGTTACAGTGAAAGAAGAGGTGAAAGAGGCTGCCGTTTTTGGAGTGAAGAAGGAAGGAGAGATTACTGTCACATTGAAAGATGAAGAGGTGGAGATAGGAGATCTGATTAACACCAGTAAGTACCGCCTTAAATTGTTTTTTCACTTTGGATATTTGGAGTTCGCTTGTCAATACCTCTTCAACGGAGGGCCCTAGGATGATGACTGATATGTTTAGATTCAGACGACGTAGAGAGCAAGCTACCCCTTGTTTTCTCCGTTCCGTTTCCAAAAATTGACTTAACATATATATTTGATTAGGGTCTATCTGCTGACCGCAGACTGGGGGGCACGGCATGTTGTGATTTTTGTGTAGTGATGTTTTACTACACACCGTGCACCCCAATACTGCCATGCGAGAGTTGGGTTGGCTACACCAAAGATTATGTATATACTGACAAGATGTCTCTCCGCCCTATCAAGGGGAGTCGATGTCCACAAAGCGGCACTGCGGGTTGTCTAGCTCCCGCCTATCCTTTCTTTGGATTGGAGGATACATCTTATTATTGTAATCTATTGTTTATATTCTATGAGGGTTGTTGTCGTCAACCACCTGTATTCAATGGAGAGAGATGCTCAGCTACTAGCATGAATATGCATAGCGATCTGGAGACAACTCCTATAGTGTTTTTATCAAAGTTGTTGGTATGTCACGTCACGTGTCCACATAACTTAAGCATTACGAAACTTCTGTTGGTTCAAGTAAACCTCACGTAGCAGATAAGCCATTCATTTTGTTGTTGACCAAATTTGAGACTTTCCACATTGGGTTGATATTGTTTACACTTGGATACAACCTACTGTAGCCTACTGGCATGACCTAGAGAGATACAACCACTGGTATGCAAGCATTTCTAAACTTTTTTCTCACTTTTATGGGGTATTGTGATGCTGTTTATGAGGTATTGTCTGAAGATTGATCGTTTAAAAAAAAAAGTAATCCATTTTAGAATAAGGATAACGTAACAACGTGTAAAAAGGGAAGGGGTCTGAATGCATGTATGTTGTATGTTCTAGGGCTGTCCCAGATCATTTTTTTTAAATTTTCTTTCTACCAATTGATTCTTTGAAATGTTATGACGTGTATCTTTTCATATAGACACCCCCCATGTGTTTAATAAAATCAACTGTATGTGCAGAACTTGAACTGAACTGATGCTTCAAGCGTTTGATAGAATAATGAACACACACAAATGACTTGAGGAAGCCAGAGATCAATATTTCCAAAAGAAAATAACAAATTCCCGACCTGCTGCTGGCCTTCGTAAATTCTGACGTTATGCTCCTGAAGTTGCCAGTAAAATCGGCAAACCTTTTCAATTTTCCACCCCTATTACTAGCCTGTTCAACCTCTCTTTCGTGTCATCTGAGATTCCCAAAGATTGGAAAGCAGCTACGGTCATCCCCCTCTTCAAAGGGGGGGACACTCTTGACCCAAACTTCTACAGACCTTTATTTATCCTACCCTGCCTTTCTTAGGTCTTCGAAAGCCAAGTCAACAAACAGATTACCGACCATTTCGAATCCCACCGCACCTTCTCCGCTATGCAATCTGGTTTCAAAGCTGGTCATGGGTGCACCTCAGCCACGCTCAAGGTCCTAAACAATATCTTAACCGCCATCGATAAGAAACAATACTGTGCAGCCGTATTCATTGACCTGGCCAAGGCTTTCGACTCTGTCAATCACCACATCCTCATCGGCAGACTTGATAGCCTTGGTTTCTCAAATGATTGCCTCGCCTGGTTCACCAACTACTTCTCTGATAGAGTTCAGTCTGTCAAATTGGAGGGCCTGTTGTCCCGGGCCTCTGGCAGTCTCTATGGGGGTGCTACAGGGTTCAATTCTTGGGCCGGCTCTCTTCTCTGTATACATCAATGATGTCGATTTTGCTGCTGGTGATTCTCTGATCCACCTCTATGCAGACGACAC
Organism: Salvelinus alpinus; assembly: GCF_045679555.1. NCBI lineage: Eukaryota > Metazoa > Chordata > Actinopteri > Salmoniformes > Salmonidae > Salvelinus > Salvelinus alpinus. The sequence continues at coordinate 50,205,769 of NC_092105.1, read as the reverse complement.
CATTCTGTATACTTCTGGCCCTTCTTTGGACACTGTGTTAACAACCCTCCAGACGAGCTTCAATGCCATACAACTCTCCTTCCGTGGCCTTCAACTGCTCTTAAATACAAGTAAAACTAAAAGCATGCTATTCAACCGATCGCTGCCTGCACCTGCCCGCCCGTCCAGCATCACTACTCTGGACGCTTCTGACTTAGAATATGTGGACAACTACAAATACCTAGGTGTCTGGTTAGACTGTAAACTCTCCTTCCAGACTCACATCAAACATCTCCAATCCAAAGTTGGCTTCCTATTTCGCAACAAAGCATCCTTCACTCATGCTGCCAAACATACCCTCGTAAAACTGACCATCCTACCGATCCTCGACTTCGGCGATGTCATTTACAAAATAGCTTCCAACACCCTACTCAACAAATTGGATGCAGTCTATCACAGTGCCATACGTTTTGTCACCAAAGCCCCATATGCTACCCACCACTGCAACCTGTACACTCTCGTTGGCTGGCCCTCGCTCCATACTCGTCGTCAAACCCACTGGCTCCGACTTTAACGACTGAATCCGAGTCTCACGCTCATCACCTGTGGAAGGCGGGGCTTCCAGCGAGGCGTGGATTTAATATTATGTTGTCCCTAGTTTCCCTCCTTCAGGGAACTGCTTGTCATATGATGAACTTCAACTTAAATACTGGATCTTGGTGTCAGACAGTTTTTTTGTATTCAGATCTCTGAAATGCACTCGAACTATGTAACATTTAGTGTTTCCTTATTATGCTGGGAAAACAGTTTTCATGGGTACATAAATCCTAAATCATTTCAGAGGTTTCTAAATCCAATGGTTCTACCCGAGAGTCACCTTAAGTTGATTCACAACACCCAAATGGATACTGTCATTAACGAGGTTCTTCAATAATTACACATCATACTTAATTCTGTAGCTGTTTAGTTACAGTCACATGTTCAACTATCATCAGCTGATCCAGGAAATCATTTTCTGAATGAGAATCACATGACAAACATCACGACATGCAACAACAACCAAAGTGCTTCTTCATTCATTACTCTGGTAAAGACAGTTATGCCGTGCTCCACGTTGGATCCAACATTACTAACAAATTTATGTTTATAATGTGTTATTGTCTACTTGATTTACAGTAGGGTCTCGTTAGTCTGTTTGCACACAGAGATACTTAGCTCATAATGTGTAGAGAACTGTTCCTTGATGGATAGGCTATTGTACAACATACAGAGCTATTTTCCTTTATTCAGGACATTTGGATTGACAACACATTACAGAGTAGCATAGTGGGATTATTCACAAAATTATCTGGTGATCAGGTTATGAAATGTCATGACAAATATTTTAGTTTCCATGTTTCACCTGAAATATTAAATGATTTATAGTCCTAGGTCTGTTGTTAGGTGAAGTTATGGGTCCTACAGTAGGTCTATGTTATTGTTAGGTGAAGTTATGGGTCCTACAGTAGGTCTATGTTATTGTTCGGTGAGATTATAGACCATTTTGGCATACACTTAGTGGACAAACCCTCATTATCAGGCTGATGGGAAAACTAGCCAAAGAGCATTTTACTGGTTGAAGTCATTTTTAAATATAAAGTAGTACATTTTCGACAATAACACAAACATTATTTTAAATCAGGACATTCAAACGAGCCTTACAATTATAATCCAAAGTAGTGTGAAATGCACTCATAGCAACCTGTAAATGGAGGCAATATTTGCTGTCAGCCTATGAGAACTCCCCTGAGTTTTCCCCCACGGTGGTGAATTATTAAATAGACACAGAGCTTAATGTGAGTTTTCTTTCTTTTCTTTCTTTTCACTCCTAATCTAGCGCTGATATTGAGCTGTATTATTCAGAATACACTTTGAAAAACTAAAATCTTTGCTCACCATTTTTTTTATTATTCTTTTTTTCTCCCCAATTGGTAGTAGTTACAGTCTTGTCTCATCGCTGCAACTCTCAGACGGACTCGGGAGAGGCGAAGGTCGAGAGCCATCCGTCCTCCGAAACACAACCCAACCTAGCCGCACTGCTTCTTGACACAAAGCCAGCCGCACCAATGTGTTGGAGGAAACACCGAAACACCGTACAGTCGCTAGGACGCGATGAGACAAGAATATCCCTGCCGGCCAAACCCTCCCTAACCCGGACAATTGTGCGCCGCGCCATGGGCTTCTCGGTCGCGGCCGGCTGCGACAGAGCCTGGACTCAAACCCAGAATCTTTAGTGGCACAGCTAGCACTGCATAGCAGTGCCTTAGACCTCTGCGCCACGCGGGAGGCCCTTGCTCACCATTTTTGCTCCAGGCAGATATACTACATCCATAACTATCGGTTTCCTCATTAGCAGGGAGGTGTTTCTGCAACCAAATTACGTGTTTATCGCCCTTGTCGCAATTTTAGCAAACACAGAAAGGGGCCTATATTGGAGACCAAAAGTTGTCTGGCACACTGCTTAGGATTTCAACAACTTTTACTTATTTCTAGCCTAAAATCATTGATGTTACTACTAATGTGAAAACAAGACTAAATATGACTATTGTTGCTCACTTGACTGTCTTAAGACAATTGTCAAGTAATTTTAACATTCGTTACAGACGTCAATTGTTGTACAACATCATGGCTACGCTGTTGGCATCACCTTTTACAGTGGATTTCTGCTATTGTGGGCCTTTCACCATCTGTCTGTCTTGTTGTTCACACAGGAGAGAGACGTGACTATCGTGGGTCCTCTGGGGAGCCTCAACAACATCATGATGCTAATGAGGCAGAGAAGAGTCTCCCCACATCAGAACACCTCAAGAAACACCAGCAGAGACCCACAGAGAGGAAATCTCACTGCTGCTCTGACTGTGGGAAACAATGCAAATCTTCATCAGAACTTAAAATACACCAGCGAGTACACACAGGAGAGAAATCTCATCACTGTTTTGATTGTGGGAAGAGTTACTTAAGATCAGAATCACTAAAAGTACACCTGAGAATTCACACTGGAGAGAAACCTTATAGCTGTGATCAATGTGGGAAGAGTTTTACTCAGTCAAGCTGCCTGAAAACTCACCAGAGAATACATACTGGAGAGAAACCTTATAGCTGTGATCAATGTGGGAAGAGGTTTACTCACTCAAGCTGCCTGATAGTACATCTGAGAGCACACACCGGAGAGAAACCTTACCACTGCTCTGACTGCGGAAAGAGTTTTGTTAGTTCAACAGATTTAAAATCACACCAGAAAATACACACAGTAGACAAACCTTATAACTGTACTCAATGTGGGAAGAGGTTTAATCACTCAAGCTGGCTGATAGTACATCTGAGAGCACACACAGGAGTGAAACCTTATAACTGTGATCAATGTGGGAAGAGTTTTGTTACATCTAGCCATCTGACTCTACACCAGAGAACACACACAGGAGAGAAATCTTATAGCTGTAATCAATGTGGGAAGAGTTTTATTCAGTCAAGCAGCCTGATATCACACCAGAGAACACACACAGGAGAGAAACCTTATAGCTGTAATCAATGTGGGAAGAGTTTTACTCAGTCAAGCAGCCTGGTATCACACCAGAGAACACACACAGGAGAGAAACCTTATAGCTGTAATCAATGTGGGAAGAGTTTTACTCAGTCAAGCAGCCTGGTATCACACCAGAGAACACACACAGGAGAGAAACCTCATAGCTGTGATCAATGTCACAAGAGATACTCTGATAAAAGATCTCTGATCAAACATCAGAAGATACATACATGAAGGAGTTGTTTCATGATATCAATGAAATGTCACAATGTAGAATGTTTTAACATTGTAGTAGGAGTATTTTAATTAATAATGTTACAATGTAGAACCCTAATCATTTCCCCCTGTTCTATAAGCCTCATCAGTGGAAAAATCTTTGTACTTTGCTCTGTTCATCTTTCCCTCGATCCTGACTAGTCTGCCAGTCCCTGCCACTGAAAAACATCCCCACGACATGATGCTGCCACCACCATGCTTCACCGTTGGGATGGTGCCTGGTTTCCTCCAGACGTGACGCTTGGCATTCAGGCCAAAGAGTTCAATCTTGGTTTCATCAGACCAGAGAATCTTGTTTCTCATGGTCTGAGAGTCCTTTAGGTGCTTTTTGGCAAACTCCAAGTGGGCTGTCATGTGCCTTTTACTGATGAGTGGCTTCCTTCTGGCCACTGATTGGTGGAGTGCTGCAGAGATGGTTGTCCTTCTGGAAGGTTCTCCCATCTCCACAGAGGAACTCTGGAGCTTTGTCAGAGTGACCATTGGGTTCTTGGTCACCTCCCTGACCAAGGCCCTTCTCCCAAATGTATGTAGTTCTGTCCTTGAGCTGTTCTTGTCTATATATGTTCTGTATTATGTCATGTTTGTGGACCCCAGGAAGAGTACCTGCTGCTTTTGCAACAGCTAATGGGGATCCTAATAAAATACCAAGATTGCTCAGTTTGGCCGGGTGGCCAGCTCTAGGAAGAGTCTTGGTGGTTCCAAACCTATTCCATTTAAGAATGATGGAGGCCACTGTGTTCTTGGGGACCTTCAATGATGCAGACATTTTTTGGTACCTTTCCCCAGATCTGTGCCTCGACACAATACTGTCTCAGAGCTCTATGGACAATTCCTTTGACCTCATGGCTTGGTTTTCGCTCTGACAACTGTGGGACCTTATATAGACAGGTTGTGTGCCTTTCCAAATCATGTCCAATCAATTGAATTTACCACAGGTAGACTCCAGTCAATTTGTAGAAACATCTCAAGGATGATTAATGGAAACAGGATGCACCTGAAAGCAATTTCGAGTCTCATAGCAAAGGGTCTGAGGACTTAAGGAAATACATTTGCAAATGGTTTGTCACTATGGGGTGTTGTGTGTAGATTGATGAGGGGGAAATATTCTAAAATTTTAGAATAAGGCTTTAATGTAACAAAATGTTGAAAAAGTGAAGGGGTCTGAATACTTTATGAATGCACTGTATTCCACTGGCAGAGTTTTCTACCATTGGCAGTTTTGTACACAGTCATGTGATACCTGGTATAGAAAAGTCCAATCTTAGGAGAGTACATGGGAGGCACTATACTGTGTGTCTGCAGGTGTCTATCTGGTCAAAACCACTGATACAGGAGCCCCTCCACCCTCTGGTGGGATGGATCATGTCTACAGAGAAACGTAGATTCAAATACTTAGATTTGTGTGTATTGGGTATATGTTGTGAAATTGTTAGATATTACTGCACTGTCGGAGCTAGAAACACAAGCATTTCACTAGACCCGCAATAACATCTGCTAAACACGTGTATGTGACCAATAAAATGTGATTTTGATTTGAAATAAACGTCCTATTTATCAAAGGTGCTTTTGGCTGGGGTCAACATGACTCCAAAGGATTTTAATTTGTTAAAAGTCCATATTGATACAGAAACACTAAACCATGATTTAGGTTTATTAAGAATAAGTTGATTGACAAAGTCATGAAAAATTGAATAAACCACATTATGGCTATGATAAAAGATATGTCTCTGGGGTCAAAATGATCCATATCAGAAGTATGGTTCAATGGAAATATGTAGTGAGTGTAAAGTTTGTTTTAAATTATCACTCATTAAAAACGAATCAATCAACACATGCTTCTCTTTTAACGACTTAATATAATATTAAACTTTTATGAAATAAATTAAAAATATACGTTTGGTTCCTCAACTGCGTTGCCCACTCCAGTCAGCAGATGGCGTCTTTTAGGTTCAGGCGATGCTGCCAGTGTGACGTATAATCCAATCCCTGGACGGGACGCTCCTTCAACAACAACAGCTAGTCAGACACCTCGGTAGCTTTCTAGCAAACATAGCTACAACATTCACGCTCTTTACACTGTTTTGGTGTATATTAGTCGCTGTATATTAAACACACTTCGGCTGTATGTACTTGTTGGCCCATTTAATTATATATTTACGTTGGTTGTCAGCTAGCTGGTTTGCTAGGTTAATTTAGAGCTAGGCTAGTCGCTAATGCTAGATAGCTAACACCTCCGACCATTGAGTTCACTAAGCTACTCTCCTCCTGATAAAGAAGAGTAGGTCTGCTGGACGGAGAAAGAAGGTCTTGTGAAAGAGGAAGAGGAGAAAGATGTTACAATACAAAAACAAGTAGAGGGTGAGGCTGTTACCATGAAAGAAGAGAAAGAGGGGTTCAGAGTGAAAGAGGAGGATGCAGTTTTTGGAGTGAAAGAGGAGGGGGAGATGACTGTCACATTGGAGGAAGAGGAGAAGGTTGGAGATTTGTTTAACGCCAGTAAGTACCGTCTCTGCAGTCGTTACCAATATGCAGTAAAGGGGTTCTACACTTTTATGTTGTTCTGTAGGAATGGCTGAAGCTACACTAACGTGTAGCACATCAAGAGTGGACCATCAACAAAACGTTAACAATTGATCAAATGCATCCAATGACAATGCCTGAAATACTGTAGTCCTCAGTATCTCTTATTAGATTAGCCCAATATGTAGTCTTAAAGGGGCAATCAGCAGTTGTTACATTCATTTTTTGACTTATACATTAATGATATGTACCCAATGTCTCTTTAAAAATTCACTTATAAATGCCTCATGAGCTTAGTTCAACTGTCGTACCTCATCAGAACCCAAAATATAAGCTTTTTTTTTACTCCAATGTGTGTCAGTAAATATTAACAAACACTGTATATCCTCAAAACATGGTTAAAACTATAATGTTGATATCATGGATGGTTGCATTTCTCCAGCCCCATCCCCCAACTTTTTACCGAAACGGGCAGGGAGTACGCTTTGTTATTGTTTCTACTGCTGATTGCTGCCCCCGTTACTCCTCAAGGTCCAAGGACTGTATGTTATTTTCAGAGGTAGACTGGCTCTGGCAGCTAAAATAGTAAAAATAATCCACCTAAATGTGAATCGATTCTCAATTGGCTCCCTCTAGTCAGGTTATGTCGATGGCTGGCTCCCTCTAGTCAGGTTATATTGATGACTGGCTCCCTCTAGTCAGGTTATATTGATGACTGGCTCCCTCTAGTCATTTGTGTGTCATATTTATTTAATCAAACAGCGTGCTTAAAGCATCAGACAAGTTCAGTACATATAGATTTTATAAAAACACATGGGGCGATTAGTAGAAAGAACAGATGACTCTTGGTTGAACAAGATGTATTTTAGTTGGGGACAGCACTAGAACATGATTTTGGGGCTCCCGAGTGACGCAGCGGACACTGCATCTTAGTGCTTGAGGCGTCACTACAGACACCCTGGTTCAAATCCAGGCTGTATCACAACCGGACGTGATTGGGAGTCCCATAGGGCGGCACACAATTGGTCCAGCGTCGTCCGGGGTAGGCAGTCATTGTAAATAAGAATTTGTTCTTAACTGACTTGCCTAGTTAAATAAAAGTTACATTTAAATTTAAAAAAAGTGTGTTTCATGACAAACCATTTTTTACAAATCTGTCAAGTCACCAACTTTCAGAAGGGTTTAAAACAAAGGTTTCAAACCAATTCATGAATGTAATTGAATCTAGGTATGTCTTGCCTTTAATGTAATGGCATGAAAAAAAATTGGCTGAATATTATACAATGACTTATCAACAACTCTAATTATTTGCCTCCACAGGAAATCTTCACTGGCAATTACAGAATATATTATACAGCCTCAAAATCGGTTTAAAACGATAATTTTGACCTCATGCATGGCCAGTCCTTGTATTCATAGTGTAGTGAATTGAGGGGTAGCCCTGAGCTGAACTCAAACCTGGGTCCAGCGACTGTCAAGCCAACACCTTAAAACTGTTAAGCAAAAATTTCTGAACTTCTTGACGAGGTTGCTAGGTGTTGGGTAACGGTTGCTACAATAGCTTTCTCTATGAATTTGAGAGTGGTTACACTTCTCCTTCCCCCATCCCTCAGCTGTTTACCAAACCAAGCCTCTGGGCAGCCATTTTGTTGCTGTTTAAAAAAAACACACACAACCCAGCAATGCAGTTCAAACAATAACAAATCTGTCATTCCACCACTGTTTTGGTAATAAGATGATGATGGGGTTGGAGAAATGTAACTACTTTAAAAATTCATAGACAGACCTATGGATGCAAGGACTGACCATCCATGATATCAACATTATAGTTTTAACCATGTTGAGGCTATACAGTGTTGATTTACATTGTTTCTAAACAGAGTAAAAAAAGCTTATTTGTGGTTCTGATGGGGTACAACAGTTGAACTAAGCTCATAAGGCATGTGTTATATTCTTCAAGAATCAATGGCTATAAATAAATAACTTAAGTCCAAATATGGATGTAGCAATTGCATATTTCCCCTTTAACACCACACATCAGTTCAACAACTGCAGAGTTTGTGCCTCTGTATTTAAGACAGTACTTACTAGTGTTAATCAGGGAACGGTTTCTCAAAACCATCTTACGGCTAAGTTCACCGTTAGAACCATTGGACGCCTTAAGATGCGTTTGGGAAACTGGGCCCAGATATCCAGTTTCCTCCTCCTTTTTAGATGTAACAGTCATCTACCCTTCCTCCTCTTTCACTCCATAAACTGCATCCTCCTTTCCTTTTACTGTAACATCCTCCTCTTTCACTCTGAAGGCGTCTTTTTCTTCTTTCACCCTCTACTTCTTGTTTTACTGTGATATCCTCCTCTTTCTCCGTCCAGCAGACCTCTTCTTCTTTAGCAGGAGGAGAGTAGCTTAGTAATCTCATGGTCGGGGATGTTAGCTAGGCTAATGCTAACTTAACCCGCCCGTTAGCTGACTAATAACAACACCACTGTAAATATGAAATTAAATCAGATAACTAACTAGACGACAGAGTGGGTTTAAAACGCAGTAGCTAACATACACTAACGCGTCTAAAGAGCTTTATTGGTTCAGCTATTTTGGCTAGCAAGCTACCGAGGTGGCTGATGTCATGACGTTGCCCTCTTTGGGTACAGTAAGCCCCATCCCCCTCTCCCTGCCTCCTACAACTAGGCTGCTGTGGTCAGAGAGGTCGTAAATTCCGGGAGGAGATGATCTCCTCATGGCCACAGTATAGAGACAGAGTGAAGTTTCATAGAGAACAAAGGAATTTCTTCCACCTCACAGAACTTGAGGTCCGAACAACATTTATGTTCCGGAGAAGGTATAAAAGATCGGTGAAGAATCCAGCTACGAACTGGTCCGTTTGGTACAAGTTTGTAAAACTCATGAGAGACGGTGCGGCCACATTACCATAACGCTGTTTATATAATAGCCTCAGATATGAGGTTTACATCTAATTGTTGTATAAGATGAATGAGTGAGGATGATACTGTTTGTAAAATTGTGTAATGTGATTTTGGACTGTTTAATGAAGGAAACTCCAATTCCCTTTTGAGTTTAACTAAATCAGAGGACCGCCCATGAGGGTCGGGCATCCTGGGACAGGCCCTTTTCTGCAACTCCCGAATAAAACCCCCACCTTGAGAATTTCTCAAAAGACCATGTTTCTCTCCATCACGAGAGGACAAAGGTTGCAGACCAGCTTACCTCGATAACGAGAGGGCCAAGGTTTGAGACCAGATTGCTGAATCTTTTAACCATCCCACGTGGTTAAACTCTTAGACCAACAGAATAAGAACAAGTCTTTGATATTAATTACTAATCTGCAGCTAGGAATTCGGTATCATTGAACGCAAAGACCGACAACCGCCGAAACACCTATCCATAACGACATGAATGAATGTCACTCTGAACTATCCATTCTAACCATGACAGAGAGGAGAGAGAAACGGACAATTCTACAAAAGAAACAAACGTTTCAACAGCGATCAACATTTAACAACATTTAAGTCATTTAGCAGACGCTCTTATCCAGAGCGACTTACAAATTGGTGCATTCACCTTATGATATCCAGTGGAACAACCACTTTACAATAGTGCATCTAACTCTTTTAAGGGGGAGGGGGGGGTTAGGAGGATTACTTTATCCTATCCTAGGTATTCCTTAAAGAGGTGGGGTTTCAGGTGTCTCCGGAAGGTGGTGATTGACTCCGCTGACCTGGCGTCGTGAGGGAGTTTGTTCCACCATTGGGGTGCCAGAGCAGCGAACAGTTTTGACTGGGCTGAGCGGGAACTGTACTTCCTCAGAGGTAGGGAGGCGAGCAGGCCAGAGGTGGATGAACGCAGTGCCCTTGTTTGGGTGTAGGGCCTGATCAGAGCCTGAAGGTACGGAGGTGCCGTTCCCCTCACAGCTCCGTAGGCAAGCACCATGGTCTTGTAGCGGATGCGAGCTTCAACTGGAAGCCAGTGGAGAGAGCGGAGGAGCGGGGTGACGTGAGAGAACTTGGGAAGGTTGAACACCAGACGGGCTGCGGCGTTCTGGATGAGTTGTAGGGGTTTAATGGCACAGGCAGGGAGCCCAGCCAGCAGCGAGTTGCAGTAATCCAGACGGGAGATGACAAGTGCCTGGATTAGGACCTGCGCCGCTTCCTGTGTGAGGCAGGGTCGTACTCTGCGAATGTTGTAGAGCATGAACCTACAGGAACGGGTCACCGCCTTGATGTGAGTTGAGAACGACAGGGTGTTGTCCAGGATCACGCCAAGGTTCTTAGCGCTCTGGGAGGAGGACACAATGGAGTTGTCAACCGTGATGGCGAGATCATGGAACGGGCAGTCCTTCCCCGGGAGGAAGAGCAGCTCCGTCTTGCCGAGGTTCAGCTTGAGGTGGTGATCCGTCATCCACACTGATATGTCTGCCAGACATGCAGAGATGCGATTCGCCACCTGGTTATCAGAGGGAGGGTTATCAAGACGACACACTGAGCGTAAGTATATATATTGATTGCAATTGTTCCCGAATGAGTGAGCGTTCATGTGCAAAAGATTAGAATTTCAATTGTTATTATTATCAACTCTGTAGTGACTTCTCAAGTGACCCCCACTCCCCTTTTGTCTAACAAGCCGCCATGCCGGTTTAGCCCACTAGGGCACATTCCCCTATCATTTCTTGTAACCATATTTACTTTGTTTGTTTGTGTGTGCACTTCTGTGATTGTTTAGTTAGTTAATAAATAAATGATTTAAGACAATTGATGTATGGATGACTCATAGTGAAGACTGGGTTCGTGCAGATAACCAACAATTTACGACGTTTGGAATGAGACTAACGTGAGGTAAAGTAAATCATTAATTAATTAAGAAGACTAATTGATCAGATATGAAAATATCTGAAAAGTTATATTTGGAAAATTATAACCTTGTAATCGGAATATTTTCCTTGGTGCCCCGACTTCCTAGTTAATTACAGTTACATGATTAATCAGTTTAAACGCGTAATAATAATTACAGAGAATCTTTGATAAAACTAAGTCTTCAGTTAATGATAGTAAAGACACGACACGATACTGACTAACTGTTGCTGCTGTTGAAAGAAGTGTTCCGTCCACTAGATTATACGTCACACCAACTGCATTTCCTTAAATTCCCACACCGCCATCTGCTGACTGGAGTGGGTAACACAGTTGAGTAAAATGTATATTTAATATTCAGACAAAAAGTTAAAGGGTAGGAATCATTGATGTCGCTAGGCCTAAAATATTAATTAGCCCCCCCTAAATAAATCAATATCAGTCAATACATTTTTCGTCAACCGTTCCATCGCATCTTAAACTTCTTATCGGGCTGGCACTAGGACCGGGGGAGGCTGCTCCTGCTGCACTAGTGACTGTTAGACTTTCTTCAGCAAAGATGGCGGACAGAAATACTAGGAGAGAGGGGTACCCCTACACAGAACTGAACTGGATCAAAGATGGCGGACAGAAATACTAGGATGGAAGCAAATGTAAGGGATTATAACATAACGAATCATGCAAAAACATGGACAGTTGACAGGAATGTTAGTTAATGTAGAGACAAACGATTCTGCATTTTTTTATCATAAAGTTAATTTACGAAAATCGCAATTTAGCCAGCTAGCTGACTAGCTAACATTAGCCACCTAGCTGGCTAGCTTTATGGGTGTTGTGACATGAGTATGAAATTGTACTTCTGGTTGTTTTAGGGACTCCTGAAACAACCAGCAAACCAAGCTGTCGTTTTGTGAAACAGTGGATGTATATAATCTAGCTAGCTGAAGAATTTACTGCAAATTGAATGTACAATTTTGTAAGCTTGCCTTGCTGATAGATGAAATAACGTAACTAGCTATGTTCTTGCTTATTGTGCAGTGGATGATTAAAATCCCTGTATGCCTATGGATGTGTAGCTAGCTATCTACCCGATCTGTGTATGGACCCAAACGTTTGGTATACATATTAGTTCATAACCTAGCTATGAACCTCAGCTATCATAGCCAGTTGTATCAACTTCAAAGCAGCCTGAATGCATTAATGAAGCCTATGGATTGAGTAGAATATAATATAATGTTGTACCAAGGATTCAAGTCGTATTTTTGTTTTAGATTCTGTCTCTCACAGTTGAAGTGTACCTATGATAAAAATGACAGACCTCTACATGCTTTGTAAGTAGGAAAACCTGCAAAATCGTCAATGTATCAAAAACTTGTTCTAACCACTGTATGTATTACAATTATACACTTCAACAGTGTTTACTAATCTTGGTCCTGGGACATCAATGGTTACACATTGAAACTAATAGACTAGAAACAGGATTTAACTAGTTAATTCATATATACAGAAATATAATGTTAAACAGAACACTACACTTCCTATGCATCATGTAAATACTCTAACACCGGTTCATCTCAACATCTAATGCCCTTCATCTGCATTGATCTGGTAAACACAGGATAGGTGTAGTATTTCATCAAATTACACTGCATTTCAACCAGTAGAGAATGTGAAGCGCTTTATTGAAAAGCTCATTATCCAAGTGTTATAAATACAAGTTCAATCTGTACTTCAATGCACATCTGTTGTGAAATATAAAAACTGAGGAAGAAAGAGGTGGTGGAGGGAGAGGTGGGAAAGAGGTAAGCACATAGGAGCAGGGAAGGCAGCACATGATTAATGAATCACAGTGCTACATAAATATTCTCTCAGTTCATCACAATTACATAATAGTGTCTCTAGTCGGCCCAAAGGTTATCTTAAAATCAGGTGAGGTGGCGATGATGGGACTGGGGGTTGGCATCCTCTCACATCAAAACATATCTGCAGACGAGAGACAGATAGCACGTTTAAGCCTTGTGTTTTTATTTTTTTATTCTAACATTGTTAGTCATCAATCAGGAGGTGAAATGCAAAACTGACCTTGGATTATTAACTCTGGGACTACTGCATCTCTATCTGTATTTCAATGTAAAGCATTTCTTTAAAAATACTTCCTGATGACCTGACCAAGTGACCTCTCACCTCTGATCATGCTGTGCCCTATATGTAAACTGACCTGGGATCAATAACTCTGGGACTACTGCATCTATCTGTATTTCAATGTAAAGCATCTCTTTAATAATACTTCCTGTATAATATAAACTGACCTGGGATCATTAACTCTGGGACTACTGCATCTCTATCTGTATTTCAATGTAAAGCATCTCTTTAATAATACTTCCTGTATAATATAAACTGACCTTGGATCATTAACTCTGGGACTACTGCATCTCTATCTGTATTTCAATGCAAAGCATCTCTTTAATAATACTTCCTGATGACCTGACCAAGTGACCTCTCACCTCTGATCATGCTGTGCCCTATATGTAGCCAGTTCAGATGCGGGAGGGGTTCACCGACACAGCTGATATAACCTAGAGGATTTAGGGAGAAGGGGAGAGAGGGATGAAGTGAAGGAGAGAGACTGTTATTGAGAAAATAAGGTAGTTAAAGCGACAGTGTTCAACAGGAATCTGTGTGTGGCATCACCTGGTGTCAACGCCACGCTAATTGGCTGCAGAGTATTTTATGCTGAAAAACATGAACGGACACACAAGGACAAACAATATGGCGTAGTTATAGAAATAATGAAGTGTCTAACTATTCTCCATGGTTGGCCCTCTTGCCTATTCTTTGAAGGTGGAAGGAGCCACAGTTATACATCTGAACCTGCTTACTGCACAACACAATCCATCAATCAGATTGATACATGAGTGTGTGGGTTATAGGGTGTCTAATTGTTCTACATGTTTTCAATATGGGTGATTTATAATAGCCTGTTTTGTTTTTGCACAGACATCACACCCTTACCTGAGAAGTAGAAATCAAAGGGAGAGAAACTGGGAATTGAATAACTGCAGTTGACATAGCTAAGTAAATGGAAGAATACTCTTATTGCAATGTGAATGGCTCTTAAAAGAGCCTTTGGTTGTGCATCGTGTAGTCTGTGGTGTTGCCAGGGAACAGCACCCTCTTTTGAAGAAGAAGGAGGTGAAGATCTCCTGCACACGGATTGCCTCTCTTGCTGCGTTGTTGGACCCTATCCTTGATACATCCTGCAGAGCAGCAGACTCCTCCTCTGGCACATGGCGGTGAGCTGCAGATCCCCTCCTGGTCCTCGTGTCCATCCTCAGGAAGTTACGCAGGACACAGGTAGCCTTCACACACCTGAGTTCCTCCAGGAGGCAGTCCCAGATGACCCTGGTCACCCAACCTTGCAGTGTGCTACACGGTAACTGCAGGCAACCGTTATGAAGGAATCTCCAGTTACAAGGTATCTGTAGGAATATGGAAGACAATGTAATTATTAGACTGTTACACCACCAGGTCATTGTGCATTACTAAAGTATAATATTCCTGATAACAGATCATGATAACATTGGATTGATAGATGCATGGGCAGACATATGTGCATGTGTAGCATGTGACAATAACAGGATCATATCAAGGATAGCATCACAAATGAATACATAAATATCACTTGAAGCTTGATGATGAGTTGATCATTTGAATCAGCTGTGCTGTGCTGAGGCAAAAACAACAATGTGCACCTCTTTGAGTCCCCAGGACTGAGAACCACTGCTCTTCATTGGGACCTCTTCATACAGTGGGGAGAACAAGTATTTGATACACTGCCGATTTTGCAGGTTTTCCTACTTACAAAGCATGTAGAGGTCTGTAATTTGTATCATAGGTACACTTCAACTGTGAGAGACGGAATCTAAAACAAAAATCCAGAAAATCACATTGTATGATTTTTAAATAATTAATTTGCATTTTATTGCATGACATAAGTATTTGATCACCTACCAACCAGTAAGAATTCCGGCTCTCACAGACCTGTTAGTTTTTCTATAAGAAGCCCTCCTGTTCTCCACTCATTACCTGTATTAACTGCACCTGTTTGAACTCGTTACCTGTATAAAAGACACCTGTCCACACACAATCAAACAGATTCCAACCTCTCCACAATGGCCAACACCAGAGAGCTGTGTAAGGACATCAGGGATAAAGTTGTAGACCTGCACAAGGCTGGGATGGGCTACAGGACAATAGGCAAGCAGCTTGGTGAGAAGGCAACAACTGTTGGCGCAATTATTAGAAAATGGAAGAAGTTCAAGATGACGATCAATCACCCTCGGTCTGGGTCTCCATGCAAGATCTCACCTCGTGGGGCATCAATGATCATGAGGAAGGTGAGGGATCAGCCCAGAACTACACGGCAGGACCTGGTCAATGACCTGAAGAGAGCTGGGACCACAGTCTCAAAGAAAACCATTAGTAACACATTACGCCGTCATGGATTAAAATACTGCAGCGCACGCAAGGTCCCCCTGCTCAAGCCAGCGCATGTCCAGGCCCGTCTGAAGTTTGCCAATGACCATCTGGATGATCCAGAGGAGGAATGGGTGAAGGTCATGTGGTCTGATGAGACAAAAATAGAGCTTTTTGGTCTAAACTCCACTCGCCGTGTTTGGAGGAAGAAGAAGGATGAGTACAGCCCCAAGAACACCATCCCAATCGTGAAGCATGGAGGTGGAAACATCATTCTTTGGGGATGCTTTTCTGCAAAGGGGACAGGACGACTGCACCGTATTGAGGGGAGGATGGATGGGGCCATGTATCGCGAGATCTTGGCCAACAACCTCCTTCCCTCAGTAAGAGCATTGAAGATGGGTCGTGGCTGGGTCTTCCAGCATGACAACGACCCGCAACACACAGCCAGGGCAACTAAGGAGTGGCTCCGTAAGAAGCATCTCAAGGTCCTGGAGTGGCCTAGCCAGTCTCCAGACCTGAACCCAATAGAAAATCTTTGGAGGGAGCTGAAAGTCCGTATTGCCCAGCGACAGCCCCGAAACCTGAAGGATCTGGAGAAGATCTGTAGGGAGGAGTGGGCCAAAATCCCTGCTGCAGTGTGTGCAAACCTAGTCAAGAACTACAGGAAACGTATGATCTCTGTAATTGCAAACAAAGGTTTCTGTACCAAATATTAAGTTCTGCTTTTCTGATGTATCAAATACTTATGTCATGCAATAAAATGCAAATTAATTACTTAAAAATCATACAATGTGATTTTCTGGATTTTTGTTTTAGATTCCGTCTCTCATAGTTGAAGTGTACCTATGATAAAAATTACAGACCTCTACATGCTTTGTAAGTAGGAAAACCTGCAAAATCGGCAGTGTATCAAATACTTGTTCTCCCCACTGTATGTAGACTGGCTTTCATAGCGCTCTTTATCTGAGGATAGAAAACCTCACAAGAAACAGACTTCATTATAGTCAAATTACACCACACTGAATATTATGTTACTATTATCTCCATCCTCACTTCTAGGGACAGGAACTACACAAAAATACCTGCCCTATCCAGAATAGCCTACTCTCTCACTGACAGTTGGGGCTGCTATCCTTTCACCCTCCTACATGGCTGTTAGCTAGCTACCAACAAATGCATTTGGAGTTAGTTTTTTATAGTGATAAATAGCTAGCTAGCTAATATGAAGTTAAGGAACTGGTGATTTTTAATTCACTTGGGTAGATATCTATCTATAAAGTATTTAAAGTTGTCTAGATAGCTCATTTAGCAGCTCATTTTAGTTAGCCTGCACTGTAGCTAGTTAGCTAATAATACATCGTTTTTTAAAACATTTTCAAAATCTATTTACTTACTTACTTTCTTGAATATGTTCTCCCAGCCATGTGGACAACTGGGGCCTGTTGCACAAAACTAGGATAAGGGATTAAGCCAGGATATCTTGGTGATCCTGGCTCAATTGATCCGTAATCCGGTTGCACTAAAGATGGATAGGGGGCAGGAGGATATGTTATGGTATAAATTACCATGGAGATTTATTCTGTGGAGCTAGCCTGCTCCAGACCAGGCTAAATTCCAGGATCTATTTAATCTCATCCCTAATGTCAGTCAGCAGTCACCACAAATGGAAACCAATAGTTATTTCACTGCTCACTATACATTGTTATCACATATAACTAGACCCACTGTTATTATTTAAACGTTTGTGATCATTAATTTCAATGATTTTGGATAAAAAATGATTTTTAGATGATGTTGCTATCATTAGATAATTTACAGTTTCCCATAGACTATAAGGCTATATATAAAATGATAGAATATTAGGGCCACAGAGGGGAAAAAAACACAAGTCATAATATTGTAACCAGTTGTTTTAAAGGAGGACAGTTGTTAAAATGACAGATGTGGGGCATTTCGTGAAATTGTACTTCAGTATGGTTTCATAAACAAAGACATGCTGATGTGCCAGAATATTAAGTATCACATTGTCATAAGTATCAAAACTGTAAAAACAATATGTAGCTTTTCTGCAGAAAGAACCAGCCTCATAAATTTATGACTTTATCCTTTTTCTTCAGTGTGGCCCTAGTACTCTGTCATATAAACAAATACACATTCCATATGAATATAAAAACACAATGTGTAACATTATGTTCCTTTATTGAATAAGGACAAAACAAAGCAGGTAAACCATCAGCTCCTTTCGAAACTGAAGTCACAGTGACTCTACAAGATGGAAAGCACAGAATCCAAGCATATGATACATACACATTCAAAGGTCTGTATATAACACACCCTGCATGTCTGCACACTAAAATAAATGCAGGACAAATCCATACACATCAACTGAACAGACAAATGAATGGATGCAGTAGCCTCCCTGCAGCCTTGTATTACACACAGTATACCGCACAAACATCATAAGAGGCCAAATTCGTCAAAAAACTAACCCAAAAAAACCCAAATTCCTCTGCCACCGCAGGACATATTTAACCAAAATTGAAAGCACACATACTAACTAAAATAATTCAACACATATTGGTCCCTCAGCAGCCGACCACTGTCGTCATCAGGGAAGATTGCCGGATTGTCCCAGTCCATGGCTGGTGGCACTCTGGGGGCCCTCTCCTTCCTCAGGCAGGCCACATTGTGGAGGACAGCACAAGCCACAGTAATATCACATGCCCTAACAGGGCTGACCCTTAATTTGTGAAGGCAGTGAAAGCGTGCCTTCAGGAGGCCAAAGGTCATTTCAACTCTGGCCCTGGTCCTGGCATGGGCATGGTTGTAGGCCTGCTGTGCTTCCTGGGGGTCTGTGAAAGGTGTCAGGAGAAAAGGCTGGCAGCCATACCCCCTGTCTCCCAGCAACACACCAGAGAATTCACCTGTCAACACAAAATCTCATCATTACTACCTCATAAACACAGTGATATTCTTGACACAGCCATGATGGTTATAAATAGGGGTTGTGTGGCTTACCTTGTGATAGGCACTGATAGATTTCAGAGGCCCGAAAGATTCTGGAGTCATGGACTGAGCCAGGCCATTTTGCCACAACATTGCTGATCACACAGTCAGCATTGCAGACCATCTGAAATCATAAGATGAGGAATATTACACCAATCAATGCACATCACTGGCAATGCAGAGTGTTCGTCAATGGACAATATCAAAAAGTTATGTTCACCTGAACATTAATGCTGTGAAAGGATTTCCTATTCACAAAATCGGCCTCATGGGCACCTGAGGGGGCTTTTATCCTTATGTGTGTGCAGTCCACTGCACCAATGACATTGGGGAAACCTGTCACACAAAGTAATGAGTATCCTACTATGTGTTAACAGTTGTCCTGTAATTTGTAGATCCTCTTACCTGCAATCCTATAGAACTCCTCTTTGATGTCACAGAGTCTTCTGTGGCCAGGGAAGGAGATGAAGACATCTGCTAATGCTTTGATAGCCAGACACACACTCCTTATTGTGCGGCAAATTGTGGCCTTGTTCAGCTGTTCTGCATCCCCCACTGAGTACAGGAAGGCTCCACTAGCAAAAAAGCGCAAGGCCACACAAACCATTTGCTCCACACTCAGTGCATGGCTCCGTGCAGTGCGGTGCTTAATCCTGGGACCCAGTAGTCTGCATAGATACCTGATGCCATCTGCAGAAAACCTGTATCTTTCATATAGATGGTCATCAGGGAAGGCCAGTGGGTCCAACCGGTCCCTGAAGACCCTTTCTCGCCTGAAGGCTCTCCTCAGCACAAGTGCTTCTTCATCCACCACATCTCGCACGAATGGGCATGCCATTGTCAGAGCAGAAAGGAACACACAATTTTGGGCCTTCATATAGGCTAGTGGCCACACCTGGTGCTGGGGGGGTGGGCAAAAGAGGGCGATGCCTTATAACGATGACTTGGTTGTACTGATTGCTGGGAAAATAAAAAAAACCTTAGAAAGATGCCACCGTCCTGTGTGCTCACAATAAGAGCTCATATGTCATGGCTCACTTGACTTTACGAGAATATACCTAATTTTTATTTTGAGCTGTGTCATCTTCTTGGAGCTGGGGGAGGGAAAAAAAATAATGATTAATACATTTGTGTTACAGTTAGCATACAGTGTACATTGAAGGCATATCTCACCTCCCTCTCAAGTTTTTTTATTTCAAGGTCCAGTTTCCTAATTGTCCTCTTTTTTATTTTGGACTACAGTGCAAGATTTTCCATCTTTTTCTTCTTGTACTGAATGTCTATGTCTGCCAGTTCTATTTGGCGCCGGAGGTGGTTGCCATACAACTTTCTGATAGCTTGTGAGCTCTGTGAACACAATACAATTAGCGCAGCTGGAATTTGGCAGGATGTGGTGTCCTTTTATTAATACGCACTATGTTGCCAGGCTGGTTTTCCCACTGTATAGCATCTGGGTCCTGTAAAAGAAATTAGATTTTTTGATTTTGATGAGGACTCCTCACCATTGTAGAGTAAATAGTACTTTCACAGTCTTAACATGATACCTCATGCCTTCTGGAATCCAGAGAGATGGTCTCCTCCTCATCATCGTCTCCATCATGTGCTGTTGCTGCTGCACTGGGGCCTTCACCCTATCACATTTAATCGGATTCATATTGAAGCTAGTAGACAAGACATGCCAGGCCTACAGTATGCCTTTGATGGAGTACTCACTGGATCAGCATCGTCTGGTGCTTGTGCTGGTGGCTCTAACAGGAACACAGTGCTGCCAGACACTGCAAGGCAATAGGTAAACCAAAGTCAGACAGTCCAAATTGATTCAATATGAATGTGGTTGTATCCCATGTAGAGATGGAAGGACATACCTTGAATGAAGCGGGTGGCATCTTGGGAGGAACCTATGCTCGTCTCTTTCCCCCCAGGGATCCCCTCTAAGACGGGCCTGCCTTTATTTAGCTCCAAGGCCATGTCCTCTGCTGGGGTAAGGTCAGCCTTTGGTGACCCACCACCCGTGCCTTGTCTGTGGGTATTCTTTTTCACTGCTAAAACAGTACAGACAATGTGTGAGCAGGCACCTTCTGGGTACAATATATGCTTGTGCTTTGTTAAATATTAGTCAGGGACCATACCATTCTGCAGAATGTTCTTGTATTTGATTTTGACCTGCTGCCATGTCCGTTTTGGCCCGTTCATGTTTAATCTACACACACACACACACACACACACACACACACACACACACATTTAATGGAGTCACACTGCAAAAAATTACTTGGTATTTTTGTCTTGTTTTCAGTAAAAATATCAAAAAATTTATCATAGCTTTATACAGTGTGATGGAGTTACTTTACACAATTTCACTCATATCTGCAGTGCATTTCAATTAAAAATTTAACCGTTTCATAATTACAGTACAACTGCATTTTTGGAGATGTGAATTAAATATTTGAATTGTAATTGTGATGTTTCAGCGGAGCGGTGAGTGTGTAATTGTGCACTACTTACGCATTCAGGCGGTCTGCAATACTTTGCCACGCTTTTTCTCTTTGCTTTATCACTGTGGCGGTGTTGCCTTTCTTCTTAATTATATATTTTACCTCCTCGTATGCCTCCATGAGGATTTGTGCTTCCGACGGGGAAAAGTACGCGGCTCTAGTTGCCATGGTAAATCAGTTAATCTGTGATCTGTGGCGGGGTCTATTTGAGTGAGCCGTGAGCGCGCACCTATCCAGGATTGGTTTCACCTGGCTTAATGAATCCGTGTCTGCTCATCCTGGCTTGGTCTTTGTGCAACCAATTAAGCCTGGACGCACATGTTTTGGCTTCATTGAGCTCAGCTGAGTCATTTATCCCGGATGTCTTAATTCTACTTTTGTGCAACAGGCCCCTGGAAACAGGGCAGCAAAGTTTGTTTGTCATCAGATAGTTTTAGAGGATATTACTATTGAACTATGTAATAACCAGACCTTCATACAAACTTGCTCAGCTGAATTCTTGACGGAGTCACAACGGGCGGCCTAAGCGGCATCTAGTCCATCTGCTGACTGGACGCAGTTGAGTAAAATTTATATTTTATTTTCAGACAAAAAGTTAAAGGGTAGGAAGCATGAGTTTTTACTCACCAGTGTAACAACACAGTGTGGTTAAAGACTTGGTAACTTAGTTGTAGCCACGATTTGGTTACCTATGAGTAAAAACATTTATGTTTCTGTTTTAAATTTACAAAATTGAAATGACATTTTAAATGTTTTCTTTACTCAAGTATGATAATTGGGTACATTTTCCACCACTGTATTTTTATAACGATCCCTTGCGTCATGCAGCCGTTCCTCTGCGTAAACCCGCTGTCTGAAACACTCATCCAGCCATTCCTCTGGGTAACACCGCTGTCTGAAACACTAATCCAGCCATTCCTCTGGGTAACCCCGCTGTCTGAAACACTCATCCAGCCATTCCTCTGGGTAATCCAGCTGTCTGAAACACTCATCCAGACAGTCGGTTTGTTTGTTTGTTTGTCATAGTCACTCTGTGTACTACAAATCCTGTGTGTGCAACTGTATTGGCTGATGGGGAGGATCTTTTTTAGGGGTGTAGGGTGGAAGCTGTCTCCGTGTAACAGGGAATTCCTGTCCGTCTGCTTCCTGTATAGGTCTGTGCTAAATCCACAACCTCCCTCTTTTTTTTTTTTTTTTTATTTTTTTTATTTTTTATTTTTTTCTTTTTTAATTTTTATCCCCTTTTCTCCCCAATTTTTTTTCGTGGTATCCAATCGCTAGTAATTACTATCTTGTCTCATCGCTACAACTCCCGTACGGGCTCGGGAGAGACGAAGGTCGAAAGTCATGCGTCCTCCGAAGCACAACCCAACCAGCCGCACTGCTTCTTAACACAGCGCGCCTCCAACCCGGAAGCCAGCCGCACCAATGTGTCGGAGGAAACACCGTGCACCCGCCCCCCTCAGTTAGCGCGCACTGCGCCCGGCCCGCCACAGGAGTCGCTGGAGCGCGATGAGACAAGGATATCCCTACCGGCCAAACCCTCCCTAACCCGGACGACGCTAAGCCAATTGTGCGTCGCCCCACGGACCTCCCGGTCGCGGCCGGCTGCGACAGAGCCTGGGCGCGAACCCAGACTCTGGTGGCGCAGCATAGCACTGCGATGCAGTGCCCTAGACCACTGCGCCACCCGGGAGGCCCACAACCTCCCTCTTAATCAAAATGCCCAGATAACTTGTTTCATGCACATCAAAGGTGAGGGTGAATTTCAGATGTTCACTGCTTGTATTGATGAAGTTCCTCTGCTGTCCCCTGGAATAGACGGAACACGTCTTAAATTAAGCCTTTTTCAGAGGCTGATGAGGTGCTAGAATGAACTGTTAGGGCTGACAATAACATTCTTCAACAACCCCACAAACAGATTGGCATAATTAGATATTATTTTTTAAACTACAATGACCATAATGACCTGAGCGTCTACTTGTCTTGTCTGTGTTTCTTTTACACCTGCTATGTAAAAGAGACAGAAGAATGCACAATGGCCAATGCTATCTGGCATCCTTGGGACATCCATACAATAAACCCTAACCATTTTAAATGTCAACTTCAATGGGCTAGGGACATGTCAATGATTTATCTCTACCTGAAAATACATGATCTAAGTGATTGATAGTTGGTATTCAGCAGTCATAAAGCCTAATTTACTTTATGGAACTACTAAAATTGTGTTTTTGTCAGACAGCATAGACAGCAGCTCTAAACATTATTGAGTGACTGATCCATTCATCCTTCCATCCCTCCTAAGCCTTCCTCTCCTCTGAAGACCCAGTGAGGGTGGAGATCAGTCAGAGAGCTGTTGAGGGACTGGTTAGGAAGAACACTTCTACAGCCAGAGAGGTGAAAGGTCACACATGGTTTAGATGGTAAATATTTATGTCCCCATAGCGGTCCCCATAGCGGTTCATCACGTAAGCAAAAGGGAATATGTTCCATCATCTATGTTTATTTACATTAGTGCAAATTGTCCACTGATATAAGTGTAATTTCTCACCCCTTTTGGCTGTATGAAAGTTAATTTCCTCTCAGGCACAAACATTTGTTCTTTGATAATGAAGGTCATGTGTAAAATGTACTTTCCCCACTCATTCACCCCATCTATTTACATTGCTTATGCATATTCAGTGGCCTGACTGCATCCAGACTATGTCAAAGGCCCATCCTGGTAGATCTGAACCTAATGCAGCTTGGAGTGATCGGATGACAGAAGTCACATTTAGGTGCCAGGTGTAACTGAGGCTATAGATGCTCCATATCCATTACTTTGAGTGTTTTATATAATGTGTTTCTGTGTTGCAGGGGCAGTCAAGAAATGGAACAGCAAGGCCACAGAACATGACATAAGCAGAGCTGTGGGAGACCACCTCAAGCCCCTGGTAGAGTCGGGGGTGGTGTTTCCCACTCCACCGCACCTTCAGCAGGCTTGATAAATGGGGTTGATCTGTTTGATCCCCGTGTCTGTGTCAATGTTTAATAGTTGAATCCTTTGATGTAGTAAATTATTTCAACATGCACTATTTTTTCATACTAAGATGAACCAAGATATATTTGTTGTTTTTAAAAAAAAAGTAGAAAGTAAAATGTTGTCTACAGGGGAACAGTGGGTTAACTGCCTTGTTTAGGGGCAGAATGACAGATTTTTACCTTGTCAGCTCGGGGATTCGATCCAGCAAACTTTCAGATACTGACCCTACGCTTTAACCACTAGGCTACCTGCCGCCCCAAATATGTGTTGCTTTTTCAAAAGTCTGTTGATTGGTCGGTCTTTGGGTTCATTCGTATCGCAATATGTTCAAATCAAGCTTTATTTATATAGCAAATTTCAGACATGGCTTCACAGAAAGAAAAAAACATAAGATTAAATGGAAGACTAATGAGCATTTTAAATGCCATTGATTAAAATATTAACAATATCCAACCCAAAATATAAGCTTGTTTTACTCCATTGTTTGTTGTTACCTTTCCCAGCAAGAACGCTTATATAAAAGAGTGAACTAAGAGTCACTGACAACAACAACTAAACAGGTGGGGTTTAGGAGGTGTTCTGAAAGACACAATGGGGGTGTCCACTGAAAGTTCACCAGTAACAACAACTGAAGACACCCACTAAATCTGCCCAAGAAGAGGCAAACAATAGAAAAACCCACACCAAACGTAAAGACAGGAAGCAAACCAAAAAGGTGGAGCAACTAAAGGTGTTGACTCTCCACATCTATCAAGAGCACTGGGCCAGACACTCTTAAATAGAACCTGGACCAGCTCAGGTGAAACACCTTCCCACTAATGAGATGGACAAGCCAGCACAGGTGTAACACATACTGACTAACGAGGTGACACCAATCAGTGCGTCCTACGTGCTAACGTCGTCCTACGTGCTAACGTCGTCCTACGTGCTAACGTCCTACGTGCTAACGAGCTATACGTGCTAAAGTCCAACCTCAAAACATAAATGGAAAAACCAAAGCCTGTAACAACTTCACCCTTAAGACAAAAAATATATCCTATATTTTTGTTGGACAAGTTTGCTCACCACCAACAGAAAACAACTTCCATTTCACATTATAATCAACTACAATGCTTCACCTCCTACAATATAAACATGGTGTCTACTGGCTGTCAACAATTAAAAACAGGAAAAAACATTTCAAAATATATATATTTTTCTACAATCTTAATTTTTGAAAAACTCACTAGCTTCTAGAACTGTCGTCTTCCTAAAACTCACTAACTTCTAGAACTCTCGTCTCCTTGGAACGAGCCAAAACAAAAATTATCTCCAATACTGAAAAACATGCAGTCAAAATAAATTGTGATCCATGGTAACACACTGGCTAAACACAAATATTTTTGACTGCCCACCCTTGAGACAATCAGCAAAGAAGTTGTCCTTACCACGTCTGATTTCAAGAGGAAACTCCTGCAATATCCGTAGTAACTTTCCACCTCACTGCGGAGCTTCTCTCCCTCTTCAGGGTTCACTAGATAGGTTTGTTGTTGGATCAGGGCCCAGTCCCCAATGTCATGCTCTAGTACATTTGGGTTGGCACATGTGAGAATGAACCCTGATATTCTAAAAGCAGGGCAACAATGTCAATATAAGTGTACCAAAAAATTGTCAGTTGGTTGCATGAATAAATATCATTTCTAAATGTTACATGGATTGGAAATATGAAATATTTGGTTGCATAGTCTTATTTTGAAAGGCTTTTCAATGACATTTTGCTAGATGGGATATCCCCAATGTCAAAACACAGTTTTAATGTGTCCAAATCAATATGCAGAAACAGTTTGGGATAAATTGAAAACCTAAACATAACATGTGCTATATACACAAACATCTGCCACAATAATCATATTACTTGTATTTTTTTAAACATGCACCTTATAAACTGCACAATGACATGACTGTCCTGCTCGGCTCAGGTTACCAATGACCACAATCCTGCAGAGAGATTTCATCCCCACCAGAGGAGAAGGGATCTCAAGGGAAAGGAAGATGTGGGGGTTTTATGACCCCTCACACCCATGGTAAATCTTAGGCCACAGACAACATTCCTGTGTCCTCTCACTATGGAGAACCAACCTCAGAACATTAAACATGCAATAAAGGGACTGGAACAATGGTTTCCGTCAGCCACAATGGTGGTCATGACGATAGATGGAATATGAAAATGTATGTCATTTTTGTTTTGTTATTAAAGGTAAATAGATGACGTTATTACGAAAATATTGTAACTGTAAGAGTTATCCTAGGATATGCTTGGTGTTTATACATTGTACATTGTGTGGAAAATGTCCAAATCAAAGAGAATGATTTGGTAAAGATGAAATGTGAAGTTAGTTGTCTAAAATTGGATTTGAGTAAAATCTAGACCTTGCCTCTTAACTTGGTACGCCCAGAGAATTGCCTTAAAAGGCGGTTACGCCCACTTCTGACCCGAGGGTATAAGACATGTGTGTGAAGAATTAACATATCAGACTAAGTGACCCAAGCTGCAGCCAAGGTCTAAAACGTCAACAAACCCAAAACAAGTTTGAAGACAAAGAAATCTTTTTTTCTACCCAAGCTACGGATGAGTAGCTGTGTCTAAGCGGGTGAATTCAAGCCGGACCACCTAGCCTCCACTCTCCATCGAATCGTGGTATCTACACTGTTTCATTCCTACGCTGTGAGCTCTGAGCTACAGAGCTGTCTGTCCTCAGAAGTCCCCTTCCAGAGCAAGGGCGAGGAAACAGACCACTAAGCCAAAAGGACACTGATATCGTGAGGACGACCAGAGAGTTGCGCCGGAGAAGTGCGTCATTGAGAAGACTAAACGACCCACGATATTCTGATATTCTTTGAGTTAATTTGGGAAATAGAAACTCAATAAAACTAATTTTCCCATGGTGCCCCAGGTTAATGAGTTAATAATTGCTTGATTAATTTAATCACGCAATTAGAAACCTTTAATAATTCGATGAGCAACAGTTGTCACATTAACTAATACAACGTCACGACATATTGGCGCCCCCTGTGAGGAATCTAAGATAGGACTAGGCCGCACTGTTGGGTTAATTCCATACCAATTACATATACAGTGGGGAGAACAAGTATTTGATACACTGCCGATTTTGCAGGTTTTCCTACTTACAAAGCATGTAGAGGTCTGTCATTTTTATCATAGGTACACTTCAACTGTGAGAGACGGAATCTAAAACAAAAATCCAGAAAATCACATTGTATGATTTTTAAGTAATTAATTTGCATTTTATTGCATGACATAAGTATTTGATCACCTACCAACCAGTAAGAATTCCGGCTCTCACAGACCTGTTAGTTTTTCTTTAAGAAGCCCTCCTGTTCTCCACTCATTACCTGTATTAACTGCACCTGTTTGAACTCGTTACCTGTATAAAAGACACCTGTCCACACACTCAATCAAACAGACTCCAACCTCTCCACAATGGCCAAGACCAGAGAGCTGTGTAAGGACATCAGGGATAAATTGTAGACCTGTACAAGGCTGGGATGGGCTACAGGACAATAGCCAAGCAGCTTGGTGAGAAGGCAACAACTGTTGGCACAATTATTAGAAAATGGAAGAAGTTCAAGATGACGGTCAATCACCCTCGGTCTGGGGCTCCATGCAAGATCTCACCTCGTGGGGCATCAATGATCATGAGGAATGTGAGGGATCAGCCCAGAACTACACGGCAGGACCTGGTCAATGACCTGAAGAGAGCTGGGACCACAGTCTCAAAGAAAACCATTAGTAACACACTACGCCGTCATGGATTAAAATCCTGCAGCGCACGCAAGGTCCCCCTGCTCAAGCCAGCGCATGTCCAGGCCCGTCTGAAGTTTGCCAATGACCATCTGGATGATCCAGAGGAGGAATGGGAGAAGGTCATGTGGTCTGATGAGACAAAAATAGAGCTTTTTGCTCTAAACTCCACTCGCCGTGTTTGGAGGAATAGAAGGATGAGTACAACCCCAAGAACACCATCCCAACCGTGAAGCATGGAGGTGGAAACATCATTCTTTGGGGATGCTTTTCTGCAAAGGGGACAGGACGACTGCACCGTATTGAGGGGAGGATGGATGGGGCCATGTATCGCGAGATCTTGACCAACAACCTCCTTCCCTCAGTAAGAGCATTGAAGATGGGTCGTGGCTGGGTCTTCCAGCATGACAACGACCCGAAACACACAGCCAGGGCAACTAAGGAGTGGCTCCGTAAGAAGCATCTCAAGGTCCTGGAGTGGCCTAGCCAGTCTCCAGACCTGAACCCAATAGAAAATCTTTGGAGGGAGCCGAAAGTCCGTATTGCCCAGCGACAGCCCCGAAACCTGAAGGATCTGGAGAAGGTCTGTATGGAGGAGTGGGCCAAAATCCCTGCTGCAGTGTGTGCAAACCTGGTCAAGAACTACAGGAAACATATGATCTCTGTAATTGCAAACTAAGGTTTCTGTACCAAATATTCAGTTCTGCTTTTCTGATGTGGGGGCGGCAGCGTAGCCTAGTGGTTAGAGCGTTGGACTAGTAACCGAAAGGTTGCGAGATCGAATCCCCGAGCTGACAAGGTACAAATCTGTCGTTCTGCCCCTGAACAGGCAGTTAACCCACTGTTCCTAGGCCGTCATTGAAAATAAGAATTTGTTCTTAACTGACTTGCCTAGTAAAATAAAGGTAAAAATAAAAAATAAAATAAAAAAATAAAAAAAATGTATCAAATACTTATGTCATGCAATAAAATGCAAATTAATTACTTAAAAATCATACAATGTGATTTTCTGGATTTTTGTTTTAGATTCCTTCTCTCACAGTTGAAGTGTACCTATGATAAAAATTACAGACCTCTACATGCTTTGTAAGTAGGAAAACCTGCAAAATTGTCAGTGTATCAAATACTTGTTCTCCCCACTGTATACCATTAATAGCTATAGGCAGGACTAGTGCGGGAGAGAAGCGTGTGTGTGTGTAACGTTCCATTTCAACCAGATACTGGTCGGGAGGGTACCACCCCTGTGGTATATCTGACGAAAGCCAGTGTGTAGGGGGGGGTCTACTGAATGCTACGAGCTAGGGCATATGTACCAGCCGATGCAGGCATTCTGAGAATAATACTAGTTGGGCCCAACTTAGTGTTATTTCTGTCGATAGCTTTCAGGAGCGATCTGACTCGGTCATAAGCAATTCCTAGAGCAGAGCACATATGAGCCAGCCATTACGGAAATTGGAGTAGATATATTCGTTTGACCGAAGCGAAGTCATTATCTCTCTACCTCTCGCG
Source organism: Salvelinus alpinus (assembly GCF_045679555.1). NCBI lineage: Eukaryota > Metazoa > Chordata > Actinopteri > Salmoniformes > Salmonidae > Salvelinus > Salvelinus alpinus. The sequence continues at coordinate 50,176,253 of NC_092105.1, read as the reverse complement.
TTCGGTAACGTGAATAGTTTATGGGTTGAACGTGAGACGTCACCTAGTAAACCTGTTCCCTTGTTGGAGGGAACTTCCCTTGTGCGGCGAGGTGGAAACCCCGCGCAAGGAAAGTTATGCATTGAGCCAGATGCTAAGCTACCAAAGGGGAGCAGCCATTTTTGTTTTCCCATTTGTTCATAGTGAATTCCCCACGCCAGGCGGGAATCCTGTGCGATCTCAGCTTGCGCTATCAGTAACCTCTGGCGAAGAGTCGCCAGTCATTTTTCATGGAATAATTCAGGTTACGCTGTAGGATATCAAACCAGCCTCAACTGATTGGATATCATTGTCTCAGTCAATTTTTTACATACATTAAATTGATACACTACCTTTCCAGGTTGGTTATTGGAATAATACACAAACTAATGTGTTCTAACCAATGAGACATGGTTAAATTGTTCCATATTAACTTAGATATAGCAACTATTTCAGGTGAATTAAAGTTAAAATTCCCAAATAGCCTATACAGGTTAGATTTATCATTAAAATCGATTTAATCAATTAAATCTGTTTGGCAAGTTCAGTAATAACCAACTCACATTACTGGCCCAGTCTTGATGATTCATTGACGTTTACAAACAGTTCAATCGTGTTTGCAGCCTCCAACTCAAAAACCCAAACATTAAGTAAATTGAAATAACTGATAATCATAACAATGAGCAATCCATCAGATGGGTTTCCACCCATTTCCCCTCTAATCAGTGGACCTTCACCCACGGAAAGATTGATCGCTGACCTCAGCAACGATGCAAATCCTAACTATGCCGAGGGGCTGAAATTGTTAGATTTCGATGCCATAAGCGAGAAAAATTTAGACATTGCGACAGACACTCTTCAAAATAGACCATCAGACGGAGGCCTTGTGAAGGTTCTCTCCAGTTTAGCCCTCAACTATGCCCACCAGAAGAGATGGACAGTGCACCAATACCTCAGTGCCCAGCAGAGGCACGAGCAGGAAGCTGAGGAGTTCAAGGCACAGGTGGAGAGAACCAGGGAGCTGTCATCGAAAGCCGAAAAAGATAAGCTACTGCTAGCCGAGGAACTGTGTGTGAGGACAGATAAATTGGAAGATCTGTCTAACACTTATAACCAAGAACACGAACAAACTCTTGACCAAGTCCGTATTCTAAAGGAACAACTCGTTTTAGCCAAAACTAAATACGATGAAGTCCACGTAAAACTAGATGAACCGGACGAGCTAGCTAGAAACCGGGGCGAGCAACTTGATGCCCTGCAAACGGTTGTGAATGAAACCACTCAAAGCAATAATGCTCTATTCCAAAAGCTGCAGACCAAAGACGATCAGTTAATGAACACAATGACCAAGTTGGAAGACAAAACAGCAGAACTCATTGAAGTCGCTGATTTAATGAAGGATGAGAAAGACCAGGTGAGAAAGTTGGAAAATGTGACCTCTAAACAAAAGGAGGACATCGCATCACTGGATCTCTCACTCCACACTCGAGACCTCTCCCTGCAAACCATGACAGATAAGTATGAGGCCGAGCTGAGCAAGGGCGACACCTTCGTGTCTAAAATAAACACCCTCAACTCCCAGGTGGACTCTGCGATGCAGCAGAACACCACCCTTAGGTATCATCTGGAGGAACTCCAGAACAGTCACGCGCTATCGCGGGACAACCAAACCAAGCAACCTAGCTCACATCCGGAGCTCAGAGACCGAGGGAATGTAGATGACAGGAGATTTCAGCCTCTTTCTCTCGGCCATTCGGCCCACAGTGAATTGGAGCCTCCTCGCCAACACAACCACAGCTGAACTTTTCCTCTTGGCCTTTCGGCCCACAATTCCCCACGGGGGAGTGCAGATGCACCCCGCGCACTTGGCGGGGATCGCCTTGACAAAATGATCAAAAACCTCCGCCTCTTCAACCCCGTTTCAGGAAAGCCAAAACGACACAGACATTCTTAGCAGACATAGAGGACGCCTTGGATGGCTACCCAAACGCTACGAATGCAGACAGGCTCTACCTTTTGAAGCGAACGTCCAACAGACACGTGACAAGGTTCATCCGTCTACAAGAGCAACACGTGCAAAACGACTATGCTAAACTTGCCACGGTTTTGAAAATAGAATTCAGTGGTTCTGCGACTCGCAAACACAATAGCTCCTGTAGCTCTTGCAAACACGATAACAATATCAGACAAGCTCGAAATGAACACCCACAAGCCTACTATCACCGGCTTCGTTCAGCTTACTTTGGCATGCTCACTGAAACAGGAATGGAAGACCTATTACCATTCAAACGACTGTTTCTGTCAAACATGTCTCCCAACTTCATTAACTACTTGGGCCCTACTGCCCACGTTGGGTTGCCAATCTCGACACTCCGAGAGCTTGCAAGCACCGCTTATGAAGCATCAAAAGCAAGCCGGGCTAAGAGCCCGGACACCTCAACTTTCGAGCTTAGGCGGGAACCATCACTCGAATTAGAAGGTGCTGCATCAGGGACATGTGCGGTAAAAGATGACGATCAAAGTTGGTGGCTACCAACTAACCACCACCCCGACAACCACCGCCGTAACAATAGCTACGATGAACGTCCCCAATCTAACAGGTCCCGTAGAGATCAACCTAGCCGATATGCCCCTGCGCCTAACTCTCACAAAGGGTCAGGACACAAGGGTAACAAGCGTAACAAGAGCAACAAAGTGTTCAACAATGATCTACACGCTAACCGAAACGATATAGAAGCTCTGATAAGAGATGTACTTCATCGTAAGAAATTTGAGAAAGAGGACAAAGATAAGTCGTCATGACTAAGCGTAAAACCGTTGGAAACCAAGTCCGCCGAAACTAATGCAATTCAAGAGGACGCAAACATTTCCATTACCCCCGCCCCCACTCAAATCCCTGTCCAGGAACCGCTCGTTCTAGACACAAGCCCGCAGGTTTTGTCTACAGACTTGGATACGGATGTGGAGATGCACAAGATAAGCAGCTTTGCAACAGATGATTCCTCTCCCATTCCGATAGAGGACCCACTGGGTCACGTAGGTGAATTATCCGTCTTGGAAATCGACACAGATTACAAAACGCTCCGTTCTCCCAACCCACTCCATTTTGTTGGGGATATGACGAGAAAAAACTCGAACAGGCCATACCTTAGAACAGTCCTGTCACGCTCTGATAGATTCGTTGGTTGAAAACGGAACATTGCGATACGAATCTTCGAGGCTTCACTCAAGATACCTCGCCCCTAACCAAGCGTCTCCTACTTAAACTCAACTTCGAAAGCGTGTCACTGATCCACCCCATGTATGTGACTAGCATCGAAATTGAACGGATGCTGATTGGGATCGATTTAATTGACCGTTTGGTACCACTAATAGATTGGAAAACCAATCAAATCTGGTCACAAATACCTATGCCAACTCCGTTGACTTCACCGCATTCTTCCAAGGCTACCTGACATACATTGTGCAACGACGTGGGTTCGACGTCAGCATCCGACGCAAACCCGAGGGATTTGGCCATGAGCCCGCCATAGGTGGCAAATGACAAGGTGAGTTCTCGGAACTTAACCGACCATGAGGTTTTCCTGTGTGGCTTGGGTGACCCACCAGCCGACACTTACCGCCCTCCTCTGATAGGGGGTGTGTGCCTAAACGGCACTATGGTTGAGGATGCCAGACTGGCAACCTGGTCAGAAGAATCCGCAATCAGTTTGGAAATGTTCAACGAAATATCGAAAACGGCTAACTGCCATCCCCTTGTGCCTGAAAACGTTTAGATTTCCACTGGGAACGACTCCCCAGACAACGCTCACCGCAATAGGGGTGTGTGCGCTATCGATCCGCATTGGAACCAAGGAAGTATCTCACTACCTACTGGTTGTCGCAGACCTCCCACATATAGTCTGTGGGAGCGGACATTTTGGTAAGATTGGGTGTTAAACTTGACACCATACACCAAGTTCTTTGGTCTTTGGCGCAGCCAAACCAACATGTCTTGTCTTTCGACCCGGTGCGAATGGCATCCGGGCAGACTATTCCTGACACTTGCAAGGTTATAACTGAGTCCGCCATGTTGATTCCGGCAAGAACCACAGAGGTTTCTGTAAGACTGAACCTGGCGCCCGGATACCGGATGGAAGGCACCACTGCGTTCTTCCAACCCTCTCGCAACTATTTGACTTGGGGCTAACTATCAATGGCAACCCGCAGTTGGAACTAACCTCTAGATCCACTTACCTCCTGGTACAAAATCTGACTCAAGCGGATATTTCCATTTCTCGGCACACTCAGCAAGGAACATTGATCGATTACTCTTTCCATGATTTTGAACTGGTTGTTCCCGTGATTGGGCCTCTTCCGTCCTCCCTAGACCTAGATGGAAAGGGAGGTACGCTGTTTACTTGTCAGTCAAAAGCAATCGCACTAACTGCCGTATTGCCACTTGACGACACAACGTTCAGGCTGGATGTCGATTCTGACAGCAGCCTTTTAATATACTCCATCGTCACGGAGGATGACATCGCGTCTCCTCCTGCATGCGAAGTACACTCTTGTGAGGTAACAACCGATGACTGTCCCAAAAGTGACATGCCGTCACCACCCGATGAAGACCTGTACAATGTCGCCGAACCATATCCTGGTTTCCATGCACAGATAATACAACTACTGTCGGAGGCTGATGCTCTTGTCAATGACACTGAACACCATCAGTTGAGAGAATTGTTTAACAAACACAGTGAGATCTGGTCAACAGACTCACTGGATTGCGGGGTTACGGGTATCCATGTGGTGCGTATTCCTACGCCACCCGGAGCAACTCCTACGTTTGTTAGATAATACAAAATCCCGCTCGCAGTATACGCAGTGGTACAAGAGATTATCGATTCCTTATTAGCTAAACAGATAATCAGGGAATGTAACAGTACGTACAGCGCTCCCGTGTGGCCCGTTCTAAAACCAACGGGTAAATGGAGTCTTACCGTTGACTATAGACAACTCAACAAACTGGTTCCGTTGTCTCGTTGGCCAATGACACAGCTCGACCAAGAGTTGCCAAAGGTGGCAAACGCCAAGTACTTCTCCACCGTCGATGTGGCAAATGGTTTCTGGACCATGACGGTCGACCCTCGTGACCAACACAAGTTGGCTTTCTTTTTCTCGAACAAGCTCTTCACGTTCAATCGTTGCCCATTTGGGTATGCGAACTCCCCCTCAGAGTTCAACATCTTCCTGCACAAGGCAATGCCAGACACAGCCTCTAGGGGGACGATAATCTACGTGGACGACGTTCTCATGAGAAGTGAGACTTTGTCACATCACCTCAACGAAATGGACCACGTTCTCACCCATCTCGGGACTGCAGGGGCTTAGTTGGCCATCATGAAAGGACAATGGTGCAGGACCAAGGTAAACTATGTTGGGCTTCTGGTGGGTGCCGAGGGCATCCTGCCACAGTCTAACAGAATCCAAGCAGTCCGCAACATCAAAACACCTACAAACCTTCACGAGGTGCGCAGCTTCTTTGGAGTATGTAATTACTCCAGTCAATTCATCGAAAACTACGCCGACTTGTCAAAACCGTTGACCCGTCTTCTTCAGAAAGACACCCCATTCGTTTGGGATGTCACTCACAACGAAGCTGTGGCTTCCTTGAAAAACCAGCTTTGCAAGGCACCCTGCCTGGTATACCCCAACAAAGACAAGACATTCTTCTTGGAAGTTGGTTTCTCAGAGCACTGCCTTAGCGCTGGGTTGTACCAAAAATACGACCAAGACAAACGTGTGGTTGCTTACACTCAACCCTGCTGAACACAAATACTCAGACTGCGAAAAAGCGCTGCTGTCGACAGTCTGGGCAATCAAACACTTCACCAGTTATGTCGGCAGACAAAAGGTGATCATAGAAACATGTCACCAGCCTGTGACTTTTCTGAAGAGCCAACGAATCCGTGTGGGTGCTGTACACAGCAGCAGGATAGCGGCTTGGCTCATGACGCTGCAGAGCCATGATGTAGTAATCAACTACGCAAAAGCGAAAAACCTGCTTTTTGGCAGTGCTATGGCGGTGTGTCAACGCTGTGGTGACGATGAAACCGACTCCACCCCCGCGTGACATCGCTCCGCCATTGCCTTCGAACCATCACTACTTCGAAGAGAACGTGTGTCTTGACATGCCGATGGCATTTGTAGATGGCTGTTCTTACTGCCATCTAGACCACTTGCAAGCTGGGGTGGGATTGGTATAGCACAACAACATTCCATGCAAACCACTTCAATTTCAGCTTGGCAACAAGACCAGCCAGTTTGCAGAAGTGGCTGGCGTGTTGATCACCCTGCAAACGGCGGTGAAACACGAATTGTCAGAACTGGCGATCTGCACCGACTCAAACTACGCGAGACTCACCTTCTTATGCCACTTGCCATTTTGGAAACAAAAGCACATGACTACTTCAAGTGGTAAAGAGATGAAAAACAAAGAGCTCATCCTAGCTTGTGATGACCTCATCACCAAACACAACATACAGGTGTATTGTAAGAAAGTCAAAGGACACTCCAAATCACCTGGTCGTGACAAACTTGGCAACGACCATGCCGACAGCATGGGCGAAATCCGGTGCAATTCACCCTTGGGTGTTTGATGCTCGAGACGAAAAAACCACTGAGGAAGCTGTGGTGTCTGCGGGAACGCGTAGCCATGTAGCACCATGGAAAACATCTTCGCACGAACATAATGTGTTGCTAACGCATTCATTCCTGAATGGCGACCTGGTAGCAATGCAACACCAAGATAAGTCCCTCGCCACTTTGATGGCGTTCCTTTCGGATCCTGTCAACCACCCAGTGTCCGTACTGGCAATGGCAGGTTCACACGACTTGCGTTCGCTGTACGCAACTAAACAGCACCTCACACTTGTAGATGACATACTGGTGTATGTTTCAGAAACCGACAACACTCGAAGGTGGGTGGTTCCTAAAACACAGAGGGGGATAATGATAGCCCATGCCCACGACGAGCCATGTGGAGGACATAGGGGGGTCAAGGCTACAGGTGAAACATTGCGACAGGTGGCCTACTGGCCTCACATGGAACAACACGTGGCACAATACGTGAGGGGGTGTCTAGTTTGCTGCCAGTTTCAACCCTCCAAGCCACTTCACAGAGCACCCCTGCAACGTAAGGGTGTGTCTTACCCCTGGAGCTCGATCCAGATCGACTGGGTCGGCCCAGTTGCCAGGTCGGCCAGAGGCAACAAGTATCTCCTCACAGTGACTTGCGCATTCACAAAGTGGGTGGAGTGCCTGCCGGCGACCAATGACACAGCGGAAACCACGGCCGTTCTTTTGCTAAACCACGTTTTCAGTTGTTTCGGCCTGCCAGGAGAAACCGTGGACAGCGACAGAGGAACCCACTTTTTGGCAGCTGTAATGACCGAACTGTGGAGGCTTCTGGGAGTCAAAGCTAAACTCCACATCGCATACCACTCTCGGAGCTCGGGGAGGGTAGAAAGGAGCATCCAAACAATCGTCAGAATCTTGAGGAAATATGTGGCAGCCAAAGATTGGGACCTCAAACTCCCATTGGTACTGATGGCGATCAGAGCCACACGCAACAGGTCTACGGGAATAACGCCCTTCGAGATGATTACGGGCCAGCAAATGACACTTCCACTGCATCTCCTGTACCAACCGGGAAATGTCGCCGCAGCTACCGCCTACACGGCTCATCAATATGTGACCGACTTGCGGAACAATCACCAGACTACCTTTGCGTATGCTCAAGGACAGTTGGAAAGAAGTGCAGAAGGTGACAAGACCTATTACGACAAAAAGGCCTCACACCAAGTGTTCGAGGTCGGGGTGTGGTACTACATATACACCAAACCCGCGGGCGTCGCAACAAAGTTCCTGCCCCACTGGACGGGGCCACACGAGATTGTGGTGATGCTATCACCTGTAGCTTACCAGATCAGAATCAGCAAAGGTTGACAAAATGCAACACATTAAAGTGGGTCCACCGGAACCAAATCAAGTTGTACACTCCCCCTATGGGAATAGAAGGGGTGCTAGCCAGCACCGAATAGATAAAAACCTAGCAAAGTCAGAGGTACTAAGAAAATTCTTAAGTACCCTCAGCTGATCCCTTCCAGGAGATCAGTAAGTTGCACCTAACATCTTTTATTCTCTTCCCAGCTACCAAATATACATCTGTTGTCACTATTGATATCGTCCTGCGCTGTACTGTTTCACAATAAGAAAACCAGAAAAATAGTTGTCAAAACATTTTTGTTTACAAAAACAAATAACTTAAATAATCCAACAATCTCTGATTATGCGTTTTTGTAGGATGGAGTTCCTTTGGCTGATCCTGACACTCTGTGCCCTGGTCAAAACCAACCCAGCAGACGTGATCACGAACGGACCCCCTACGGGAATCGTTCTCCGCGACGATCGAGGACTCTTCATAAGTAACTGCAGAATACACACGCAGAAGGTGTATGTCCGCCTAGATGCAGAGAATGTGTACCGCCGACACATTCCACCTGCGGCGCATTTGAGTTGGGCAGGGGCTGACTGGACCAGCCAGGCAATTAAGCATGCCCAGCTAGACACTGCCCATATGTTGGCCCAACTCCAAAAGTTCACAGTAACCCAGTCAGAACTAGCCGAGCCCAGGCGAGAGAAACGATTCGTCGGGGCGCTACTATCGATAGGGGCAGCCGTAGGGTCACTATTTGCCCTAGGTACCACTGCCGTCAACGCAGTCAGTTTAGCCACAGTCAAGAGGAATGTTAGGGAGATTACTGAAGAGATGCCACTTATCCAGCAGCAGATGAAGGCACAGGCCCTCAGGTTGCAACATGTGGGAAAGTCTCTCCAGGACACTATTCTGGTGGTCAACACACACACTACTCTCCTGAACAAAACTATCCTGTCTGTAAGAAAGCTAGCAGAGGTCATGAACCATGACTATGCCCATGTCCAATTGGTTCGATTGTTATTGGAGGATTTTCTCAGTGAAGTTAGCTCTTCTATGGACCACTTGGCCATGAATAGAATCCCCTCATATCTAGTGCCCCTCTCAATGGTGCACAACATATTGACCTCAGCTACTTCAACCACGATTTGAAGTAGCTGAGGTCAATATGGCCATTACAAGGCCATTACAGTCACATTTGGCATATAGTCTGGGATCGGCCATCCCAATACACGTTGATGTTGATCTTAATGAAGTGGGATTTCTATTGACGCTGCCGGTTGTTTAACTGGAGAATATCTATCGATTGAAAACAGTTCTCAATGTAGGATTTTGGCGCGACAGTACCCACGTAAAGATTGCCACGCCCCCAGTTGTAGCTTACCAGGAAAACAACCCAGATTTCTATCTCACCCCTAACCTGTTAATGTGTACTCTAACTGTCTAAAAGGTCTAAAAAGTCAACGAACCCAAAACTCAACCCAAGGTTGAAGACAAAGAAATATTTTTCTACCCATGCTACTGATGAGTAGCTGTGTCTAAACGGGTGAATTCAAGCTGTACCACCTAACCTCCACTCTCCATTGAATCGTGGTATCTACACTGTTTCATTCCTACGCTGTGAGCCCTGAGCTACAGAGCTGTCTGTCCTCAGAAGACCCCTCCCAGAGCAAGGGCGAGGAATCAGACCAAAAGGACACTGACATCGTGAGGACGACCAGAGAGTTGCGCCGGAGAAGTGCGTCATTGAGAAGCCTAAACGACCCACACGGAGCTTCCCATCTGAGACCTCCCACACGTAATTACATCATTATATTCTGACCCATAAGAGCGGCAGTTCGGGGCAAGGCTAGGGTTAAAATAAGCATAGCTGACAAATGCACCCAAATGTATATTTCTCTCATGTACTTTCTCTTTCTCTCTCTCTTTTAAATCCCCATTTTGGGTAACACGCGCCATAGTGTGTTGACCCGTTATACTAAGTTCTAATCAATAGCCTAGACTGTGTTTCTGGTGTATGTGTATCTTTTATCATCATTTTAGCTTTCTAGTAAATAAATAATCAACTAAGATTGGTGTGGTACGAACTCATTGGTGAGACCCGGGTCCGTGCAGCTTCCCGGATTAGGCGACGTTCAGAATGAGATTGTAGAGGAAACTGATTAATTAGCGACGGTTGTAAAATCGGTATTCTGATATTCTTTGAGTTCATTTGGGAAATAGAAACTCAATAAAACTAATTTTCCCATGGTGCCCCAGGTTAATGAGTTAATAATTGCTTGATTCATTTAATCACGTAATTAGAAACATTTAATCATTCAATGAGCAACAGTCGTCACATTAACTAATACAACGTCACGACAGTTCTCTGGTGTGATATCAGGATGCTGAGCTGAGTAAAACTCTTCCCACAATGAGTACAGCTATAAGATTTCTCGCCTGTGTGTGCTCTCTGGTGTGATATCAGGCTGCTTAGCTGAATAAAACTCTTCCCACATTGATCACAGCTATACGGCGTCTCTCCTGTGTGTGTTCTCTGGTGTATCTTCAGATGTCTATATTTAACAAAACTCTTCCCACATTGATCACAGCCGTAAGATTTCTCTCCTGTGCGGATTCTCTGATGAATTGTAATGCCTGATGAGGAGGTGAATCTCTCCCCACAGTCAGAGCAGCAGTGAGTTCTCTTCCCTGTGGATCTCTGCAGGTGTTTCTTGAGATGTTCTGATCCGGAGAGACTCTTCTCTGCCTCGCCAGCATCATGAGGTTGTTGAGGCTCCCCAGAGGACCCACGGTAGTCCCGTCTCTCTCCTGTGTCAACAAAAAAGTCAGACAGATGGTTAAAGGCCCACAACAGCGGAATCCACTGTAAAAGGTGATGCCAACAGCATAGCCATGAAGTTGTACAACAATTGACGTCTGTATGAATGTAAAATGAGCAACAATAGTCATATTTAGTCTTGTTTTCACATTAGTAGTAACATCGATGATTACAGGCTAGAAATAAATTATTAAAGTGTCTGAAACCCTAAGCAATGTGCCAGATGACTATTGGTCTCCAATATAGGCCACTTTCTGTGTTTGCTAAAAATTGCGGCACGAGGGCGATGCATTTTGGTTGTAGAAACTCCTCCCCGCTAATGAGGAAAGCGCTAGTTATGGATATAGTATATCTGCTAATGAGGAAACCGCTAGTTATGGATGTAGTATATCTGGTAATGAGGAAACCACTAGTTATGGATGTAGTATATCTGGTAATGAGGAAACCACTAGTTATGGACGTAGTATATCTGGTAATGAGGAAATCACTAGTTATGGATGTAGTATATCTGGTAATGAGCAAACCACTAGTTATGGATGTAGAATATCTGCCTGGAGCAAAAATGGTGAGCAAAGATTTTAGCTTTCCACAATGTATTCAGAATATTACAGCGCACTATCAGTGCAAGATCAGGAGTGCTACTCAAGGAAACTCACATTAAGCTCTGTGTCTATTCACTAGTTCACCAACATGGGGGAAAACTCAGGGGAGTTCTCTTAGGCTGACAGCAAATATAGCCTCCATTTCATGGGTGCTTATGAGTGCATTTCACACTACTTTGCATTATAACTGTAACGCTCGTTTGAATGTCCTGATTAATATAATGTTTGTGTTATTGTCGAAAATGTACTACTTTATATTTAAAAACGACTTCAACCAGTAAAATGCTCTTTGGCTAGTTTTCCATCAGCCTGACAATGAGGGTTTGTACACTACTGTTTGCCAAATAGGCCCATAACTTCACCTAACAACAACATAGACCTACTGTAGGACCCATAACTTCACCTAACAACAATATAGACCTCGGACTATAAATAATTTAATATTTCAAGTGAAACATGGAAACTAAAATGTCTGTCATGACATTTCATAACCTGATCACCAGATAATTTTGTGAATAATCCCACTCGGCTACTCTATAATGTGTTGTCATTCTAAATGTCCCGAATAAAGGAAAATAGCTCTGAGCTAAGTATCTCCGTGTCCAAACACACTAACGAGACCCTACTGTAAATCAAGCAGACAATAACACATTTTAAACATCAATTTGTTAGTGATGTTGGATCCAACGTTACGCTTGTCATAACTGTCTTTACCAGAGTAATGAATGAAGAAGCACTTTGGTTGTTGTTGCATGTCATGATGTTTGTGATGTGACTGTCATTCAGAAAATGATTTCCTGGATCAGCTGATGATAGTTAAACATGTGACTATAACAAAACAGCTACAGTATTAAGAATTATGTGTAATTATTGAAGAACCGTGTTAATGACAGTATCAATTTGGATGTTGTCAATAAAGTTAAGGTGACTCTCAGTTACAACCATTGGATTTAGCAAACTCTTAAATTATTTAGTATTTCTGCGCACATGAAAACTGTTTCCCCAGCGTAACATAAGGAGCCACTAAATGATACATAGTTCGAGTGCATTTCAGAATACAAAAAAACTGTCCGACAGCAAGATCCCGTATTTAAGTTGAAGTTCATCATATGACAAGCGTAACGTTATGACTATAACTACTGTTCCCTGAAGGAGGGAAACTAGGTACAACATACTATTAAATGCACACCTAGCTGGTAGCACCACCTTCTACAGGTGATGAGTGTGAGGCTCGGATTTATTCCTTAAATTTAATACGTCTCTTCAGCGACCCGGGAAGGGGTGGGGCCAAACAGGTGTTGTACCTTGTTTCCCTCCTTCAGGGAACAGTAATTATCGTGTTATGTTCTAATTTTTCTGAGTAAATAACTCACGGACACTAGAGAAGCTTAACCAAGTTTAATTCTTCCCAAAGGGTCGTTACAGCTGTAATTCAGACAAAAACATGTTCTCACTATCACAAGTATATCTACCCCACTTTGGACACTCCTCCTTCCCTCCAATCCTTACATCTTCTGGTTCGACAGGAAGAGGGTAACAGGATACTAAACCGTTATTACTCCCTTCAGGGGATCTGACCTGACGTCAACCCCTCCTTCGCCTAATCCACAGATGTCCACCCGCTTCCCCTACAGCAATCCTGTGATCTCCTCCTGTCCACCCAGCACATTCCACAGCCACTCTGTCTTTCTACAGATCTCACCCTTTTATATACTCTGCATCTGATCTATCATGTCTTTAATATCTCAATGTTCAAAGTTTAGCCCGAATCCAACAGTCATAAAGTTACACTCCCTTTCAGTCGGTCAACTTCGGTAAAACATACTATGGGAAAATACAATAATTCCCCATGCCGACCCAAACGGATACTAAATGAAACGGCCCCTGGCAGACCACCCAGACCTTACCCCGCAAGATGTGCCAGTTTTGTCAATTTATTAATTGTCTTTTGTTTGAAACACTCCTGTCAATGTTGAGTAAGGACGCACACCTAATTACGCATATAAAAGTAGGACTAGTCTACCTGGCCTGAGCGCAAATGTAGGCCTATAAATGTGCCAATTTGGGGATGTCATAGTATTTCTGATTGTCTTAATGCACCACCACTAATGAGTTGTGGAGCTTCTCAAATAAATGTTTTATTCACCTCAAACAGCAAGTAAACAAAGTCGTAATTGATTTTGATTAAAATGAGAATAGTTCCTCAAAGTATTTGAAAAACATTTCCAGCTCTCGCCCTTTCGATAACCACTCGGCACAAAAGGGAAAAACGTAATGCGCTGATCCAGTGGAAATGTCAAAATACCTGATTACTTCTTATCCCTTTCACAAATAGCCTACAGCTGTGTCGGTCGAGAACTCACTGGCACAGGAAACTGAGGGCCCAGAAAATGTTATACAATGTTGCAAGCTTGAGTTTTGGGCCAACCCAGTTGATAGTTGATACAATGTTTCAAGTTTGTTGTAGACAGGCCATGTGTGATTTATATGATATTTATTTTTATCAGGATATTTTCTACCTGCAGGCTGCAATGTAAAAAAATGTTTTGCTTTACGTAGGTTATAAAAAAAAAAACTTAGCAATGGCAATAAAAATGTTTATTTATAATTTTCATTTAAATAGAATGTAGATTAACCACAGAGAATGATGTTGAGATACAAAGACTATTATAATTATTATTACTATTATAAATTAAATTAAACTGTTCCAGTAAAATGTGAATATGAAAATCCTAACTGGCACCAAATCAGTAGAAATGGTCAGATAAATTGGCACACCAAATGGAAAAGGTTTCTGATTGCTGGTGTAGCCTATTACCAGAAACTTTAGGAGCATAACATCAGAATTTACAAAGGCAAGCAGCAGCAGGAGGAGTAGGCTAATGAAGAGTTTTTTTTCTGATGGTTAGGCTATCTTGTTTCAGAGTGGTGTCATCAATAGCCCATAATGACAAAGTGAAAACAGGTAAAAAACAGAAATACCTTATTTACATAAGTATTCAGAACCTTTGCTATGAGACTCGAAATTGCTAAGACACTGCATCTCAGTGCTTGAGGCGTCACTACAGACACCCCGGTTCGAGTCCAGGCTGTGTCACAACTGGCCGTGATTGGGAGTTAAATAAAGGTTACATTTTTTAAAATTAATTAAAACAGAGTTCATTCAGGAAGTTCAGACTCCTTCCCTTTTTCCACATTTTGTTACGTTAGAACTTTAATTTAAAATGGATTTAAAAAAAATTGAATCCTCATTATACTACACACAATAATGAAAAAGTGAAAACAGGTAAAAAACTGAAATACCTTATTTTCATAAGTATTTAGACCCTTTGCAATGAGACTCAAAATTGCTTTCAGGTGCATCCTGTTTCCATTAATTATCCTTGAGATGTATATACAACTTGTTCGGAGTCCACCTGTGGTAAATTCAATTGATTGGACATGATTTGGAAGGCACACACCTGTCTATATAAGGTCCCAGAGTTGACAGTGCATGTCAGAGCAGACACCAAGCAATGAGGTCGAAGGAATTGTACGTAGAGCTCCGAGACAGGATTGTGTCGAGGCACAGATCTGGGGAAGGGTACAAAAAAATTTCTGCAGCATTGAAGGTCCCCAAGAACACAGTGGCCTCCATCATTCTTAAATGGAATACTCTTCCTAGAGCTGGTCACCCGGCCAAACTGAGCGATTGGGGGAGAAGGGCCTTGGTCAGGGAGGTGACCAAAAACCTGATGGTCACTGACAGAAATCCAGAGTTTCTCTGTGGAGATGGGGGAACCTTCCAGAAGGACAACCATCTATGGAGCACTCCACCAATCAGACCTTTATGGTAGAGTGGCCAGATGAAAACCACTCCTCAGTAAAAGGCACATGACAGCCTTCATGGAGTTTGACAAAAGGCACCTCAAGGACTCTCAGACCATGAGAAACAAGGCTTGATGAAACTAAGATTGAATTCTTTGGCCTGAATGCCAAGAGTCACGTCTGGAGGAAACCTGGCACCATCCCTACGGTAAAGCATGGTGGTGGCAGCATCATGCTGTGGGGATATTCTTCAGCGGCAGGGACTGGGAGACTAGTCAGGATCGAGGGAAATATTAACGGAGCAAAGTGCAGAGAGATCCTTGATGAAAGACCTGCTCCAGAGCGCTCAGGACCTCAGACTGGGGGTGGAGGTTCACCGTCCAACAGGACAACAACCTTAAGCACACAGCCGAGACAACACGGGAGTGGCTTCGGAACAAGTCTCTGAATGTCCTTGAGTGGCCCAGGCAGAGCCCGGACTTGAGCCCGATCTAACATCTCTGGAGAGACCTGAAAATAGCTGTGCAGTGATGTTCCCCATCCAACCTGACAGAGCTAGAGAGGATCTGCAGAGAAGGATGGGAGAAACTCTCCAAATGCAGGTGTGCCAAATAAATTAGCTAAATGAAAAGGGGGAAAAAATAATTTAATCAATTTTAGAATAAGGCTTTATTTAACGTAACAAAATGTGGAAAAAGTCAAGGGGTCTGAATACTTTCCGAATGCACTGTATACACCAATACCTCCCCCAACAGCATTCCTGTCTTTTCTGCAGATGTTATATCCCTGTATTGCTACTGCTGTATCAAAGGAATTATCTAAGTGAGTTTCAGAGATGAACAGTACAGTGCGTTCCAAATTCAATAGGCAGGCAAGTAAACAAAAACATTTTCAAATAAAAACTATTCCAGAAAATGTCAAAGCGTATATAACGCCCGTCCAAGAGACTGTTGACCAATCGCGTTCACATTGTCATGCTGTGACACGCAGTTCCTAAACCTCACGAAATCCCTTTTTAAAGTCAGGGTATGAGTCGAGAAACATGCCTAGTTTCCTTGAAAGTACATAATGTCACGATTGCAAAGCTATACGATATTACAGAGAACAAGTTAATTATCTCACATCTCTGAAAATATTTGTATTGTTGTGCTTCTTGTTCACGGAGGGTAATTAATGCCAATGTTCTTTTCTTTAAGCTATTAATAAGAATCGAAAGGAGTTTCCAATATCCTAATTTCTTAAAGTATTTCTGGTGATAACAAGTGATAGTGATACACAAGCTAGGTCTATTTGAAACATTGCCATCCATTGGCAGCATTTAGCAGCCACCAGATTCAGAAGCTTTAAAACCACATAAATAATATTTAAAACCCAATTCTATTTTTGCCCAAAGTTAAGATATAAATTATTCAAACTGAACATAATATTATTATTTAAAATAATATTATTTTAGGCTATTTTAGTTTTGGAGTCAAAGATAGTTTTGGAATAGTTGTAATTTTTCAAACAGGTTTGTTATTTTATTTCAGTTCACTAAATAGTTTTCCCCTAATTACTTTTTCTATAATAAGCATGGAGGTTTCCCCTATCAACCAGTCATAGGTACTGGCGACAAAGCGCCTCGTAACCTAGCTGGGAATGGAACCCTTCTGTGGTAACAGACAGGGGCGATTTGTAATCAAATCAAATTCCCAGGAATGGGGTTCATATGAACCACAGAGACTGTGTGGGATAATAACATGGCCGTGTCCAAACCTGCTTGTTCCATCGACTCCGCTACCAACCACCAATCTCCAACAGGGCCCTTAACCTGTATCACTAGACACCTCATAGTGAGCTACAGGTAGGACTCAGCAATGAATCCCAATAATGAGACGCCTCTGGGGAGGGGTGTCAGTAACATTAAAAAAAAATATATATAGTGTGTTTTATGGGGGAAAAAACGTTTTTTACAAATCCGTCAAGACATCAACTTAGACTTTACCGTGAAATGCTTTACTTACAAGCCCTTAACCAATAGTGCAGTTCAAGAAGAAGAAAATATTTACCAAGTAGACTAAAATAAAAAGTAACACAATGAGAAAAACAATAACGAGGCTATATACAGGGGGAACCGGTACCGAGTCAGTGTACGGGGGTACAGGCTAGTTGAGGTAATCTGTACATGAAGGTGGGGGCGTAGTGACTATGCATAGATAACAAACAACCAGCGAGTAGCAGCAGTGCACAAAAGGGAGCGGGGTGGGGGGGGGTCAATGTAAATTGTCCTGTGGCGATTTTATGAATAGTTCAGCAGTCTTATGGCTTGGGGGTAGAAGCTGTTGAGGAGGCTTTTGGTCCTAGACTTGGCGCTCCGGTACCGCTTGCCGTGCGGTAGCAGATAAAACATTCTATAATTTGGGTGACTGGAGTCTCTGACAATTTTGTGGGCTTTCCTCTGACACTGCCTATTATATAGGTCCTGGATGGCTGGAAGCTTGGCCACAGTGATGTACTGGGCCGTTCGCACTACCCTCTGTAGCGCCTTACGGTCAGATGCCGAGCAGTTGCCATACCAGGCGGTGATGCAACCGGTCAGGATGCTCTCGATGGTGCAGTTGTATTACCTTTTGAGGATCTGAGGACCCATGCCAAATCTTTTCAGTCTCCTGAGGGGGAAAAGGTTTTGTTGTGCCCTCTTCACAACTGTCTTTGTATATACCCACGTGGGTGATTAAAAGATGAACTGAGGTCCACACTCCAGTGCAGTTGATGCTGGTAATGCAACTTAAAGTTGGTTGCCAATCGCCATATAAAGTCCAAAGAAGAAAAAGAAGCCTGACGGAAGCAGAAATGACGAGAAATGAATTCGGTTTACCGTTTGGGGCGTCGCGACTGGTTACCTATTTTGATGTGATATGAAAGTATTATGTGAAATTATTTTTATGTGATATGAAAGTATTAGAAATTATTTTGATGTGATACGAAAGTACAGCGATTTATGTTTCTAGAAACGTATCACAATTGAGAATCGATTCACATTTAGATGGAATATTTGGCTATTTTGGCTGCCTGAGCCAGTCTACCTCTGAAAATAACATACAGTCCTTGGAACTTGAGGAGTAATGGGGGCACAATCAGCAGTAGAAACAATAACAAAGCGTACTCCCTGCCCGTTTCGGTAAAAAGCTGAGGGATGGGCCTGGAGAAATGTAACCATCCATGATATCAACATTATAGTTTTAACCATGTTTTGAGGTTATACAGTGTTTGTTCATACTTACTGACAAACATTGGAGTAAAAAAATAGCTTATATTTTTGGATCTGATGGGGTACAACAGTTTAACTAAGCTCATGAGGCATTTATAAGTGATTTCTTCAAGAAACAATGGGTACATATCATTAATTTATAAGTCCCAAAATGGATGTAACAACTGCTGATTGCCCCTTTAAGAGAACATCTTGGGCTAATCTAATAAGAGATATTGAGGACTACAGTATTTCAGGCATTGTCATTGGATGCATTTGATCAATTGTTAACGTTTTGTTGATGGTCCACTCTTGATGTTCTACACGTTACAGTGTAGCTTCAGCCATTCCTACAGAACAACATTAAAGTGTAGAACCCATTTACTGCATATTGGTTCAAAGACTGCAGAGACGGTACTTACTGGTGTTAAACAGATCTCCAACCTCCTCTTCTTCCTCCTCCTCCTCTTTCAATGTGACAGTCATCTCCCCTTCCTCCTCTTTCACTCCAAAAACTTTTCCTCCTCTTTCTCCTCTTCTTTTACTGTAACATCCTCCTCTTCTTTCACTCTGAACGTCTTTATCTTCTTCTTTCACTCTAACAGCCTCTAACAGCCTCACCCTCTACTTGTTTTTGTATTGTAACATCCTCCTCTTCCTCCTCCTCTTTCACGAGAGCTTCTTTCTCCGTCCAGCAGACATCTTCTTTAGCAGGAGGAGAGTAGCTTAGTGAACTCATGATCGGAGATGTTAGCTAGCTAGCATTAGCGACTAGCTTAGTTCTAAGCTAACTTAGCAAACCAGCTAACTGACAAACAACGTAAATATATAATTGAATGGGCCAACAAGTACATACGACAGAAATGTGTTTAATACACAGCGACTAATAAAAACCAAAACCGTGTAAAGAGATTGAATGTTGTAGCTATGTTTGCTAGAAAGCTACAGAGGTGTGTGTGACTTGCTGTTGTTGTTTGAGGAGCGTCCCGTCCCCAAATTATACGTCACACTGGCAGCATCGCCTGAACCTAAAATACGCACATCGCCGTCTGCTGACTGGAGTGGCCAACGCAGTTGAGAAACCAAAAGTTTTATTTTTCATTTATTTCATAAAAGTTTAATATTATATTAAGTCGTTCAAAGAGAAGCATGTCTTGATTGATTCGTGTTTAATGAGTGACAAATTAAAAGAAACTTTACACCCACTACACATTTGCATTGAACCATACTTCTGAAATGGATCATTTTGACCCAGAGGCATCTTTGATCATAGTGTGGTTTATTCAATTCTTCAAATTTTTCATGACTTTGTCAATCAACTTGTTCTTAATAAATCTAAATCATGGTTTAGTGTTTCTGTATCAAAATGGACTTTTAACAAATTCAAATCCTTTGGAGTCATTTTGACACCAGCCAAAAGCACCTATGATAAATAGGACGTTTATTTCAAATCAAAATCAAATCACATTTTATTGGTCACATACATGTGCTTAGCAGATGTTTTTGCCGGTGTATTCAAAGGCTTGTGTTTCTATCTCCGACAGTG
Source organism: Salvelinus alpinus (assembly GCF_045679555.1). Taxonomy (NCBI): domain Eukaryota; kingdom Metazoa; phylum Chordata; class Actinopteri; order Salmoniformes; family Salmonidae; genus Salvelinus; species Salvelinus alpinus. Next base: position 50,156,255 of record NC_092105.1, on the reverse strand, counting down.
CACTAATATCTAACAATTTCACAACATATACCCAATACACACACATCTAAGTATTTGAATTTAGGTTTCTCTGTAGACATGATCCATCCCACCGGAGGGTGGAGGGGCACCTGTATCAGTGGTTTTGACCAGATAGACACCTGCAGACACACAGTATATTGCCTCCACTGTACTCCCCTAAGATTGGATTTTTCTATGCCACGTATCACATGCCTGTACATTAATGATCTGCCTTCTGTCTGTACTGGGTCTGAAGTTCAAATGTATGCAGAGATATATGTGCATGCAAAGAGCAAACAACAAGCTGCACAATAACTCACTACTGTAATGGTCCAGGTTACAAAGTGGCTCAGTGACTTGTGTTTGCATCTCAATGTGAAAAAAACTTATCGCATGTTCTTCACAAAGAGGGCAACAGATGCTACTGAGCCAGATGTCTATGTGTCAGGGGAGAAGCTCCAGGTGGTATCTGATTTTAAGTACCTTGGCATCATACTTTATTCCAACCTCTCTTTTAAAAAGCATGTGAAAAAGGTAACTCAGATAACCAAATTCAACCTAGCTAATTTCCGATTTATACGAAATTGTTTGACTACAGGAGGTAGCAAAACTGTACTTCAAATCTATGATACCTCCCCACTTAACATACTGCCTGACTAGTTGGGCCCAAGCTTGCTGTACAACATTAAAACCTATTCAGTCTGTCTACAAACAGGCTCTCAAAGTGCTTGATAGGAAGCCCAATAGCCATCATCACTGTTACATCCTCAGAAAGCTTGAGCTCCTGAGTTGGGAAAATCTTGTGCAATACAGCGACGCATGTATTCAAGATCCTAAATGGCCTGGCTCCCCCTCCACTCAGTATTTTTGTTAAACAGAAAACCAAAACATATGGCAGCAGATCCACAAGGTCTGCCATGAGAGGTGACTGTATAGTTAGTTCCCTTAAGGAAAAGCACCTTTAGTAAATCCACTTTCTCTGTGAGAGCTTCCCATGTCTGGAATACACTGCCATCAGACACACCTCTCTCACTGCACCACCTATCACACTTTCACAAAATGCATGAAGACATGGCTAAAGGTCAATCAGATTTGTGAACATAATCCCTAGCTGTGTATTGCCGCTTTCCATGTTGTCTGTTGTCTGTAGCTTGTGAGGTGTGGAAACACTTTGTTGCTTTTATGGATTTTGTCTTGTTGCTTTTTGTTCTATGTTGCTCTGTCTGTATGCTACGTTTTGCTTGTCCTATGTTGCTCTGCGTGTGCTCACTGCTCAATGATAGTCTATATTGTAATTGTTTTTAATAACCTGCCCAGGGACTGCGGTTGAAAATTAGCCAGCTGGCTAAAACCGTCACTTTTACTAAAACGTTGATTAATGTGCACTGTCCCTGTAAAAATAAAATAAACTCAAACTGTGTACAAAACTGCCAATGGTAGAAAACTCTGCCAGCGATATACAGTGCATTCGTAAAGTATTCAGACCACTTCACCTTTCCCACATTTTGTTATGTTACAGCCTTATTCTAAAATTGATCAATACTCCCCCCTCATCAATCTACACACAATACCCCATAATGACATCACAATACCCCACAATGACATCACAATACCCCATAATGACAAACCCAAAACAGGTTTTTAGACATTTTTGCAAATGTATTTACTTAAGTATTCAGAACCTTTGCTATGAGACTCGAAATTGAGCTCAGATGCATCCTTGAGATGTTACTACAACTCGATTGGAGTCCACCTGTGGTAAATTCAATTGATTGGACATGATTTGGAAAGGCACACACCTGTCTATATCAGGTCCCACAGTTCATGTCAGAGCAAAAACCAAGCCATGGGGTCAAAGGAATTGTCCATAGAGCTATGAGACAGGATTGTGTCGAGGCACAGATCTGCGGAAAGGTACCAAAAAATGTCTGCCGCATTGAAGGTCCCCAAGAACACAGTGGCCTCCATCATTATTTAATGGAAGAAGTTTGGAACCACCAAGACTCTTCCTAAAGCTGGTCGCCCGGCCAAACTGAACAATCGGGGGAGGGGCCTTGGTCGGGGAGGTGATCAAGAACCCAATGGTCACTCTGACGGAGCTCCAGAGTTCCTCTGTGGAGATGGGAGAACCTTCCAGAAGGACAATCATCTCTGCAGCACTCCACCAATCAGGCCTTTATGGTAGAGAGGCCAGACGGAAGCCACTCCTCAGTAAAAGGCACATGACAGCCCGCTTGAAGTTTGCCAAAAAGCACCTAACACGGAACCTAAACCGGCTGCGCGTGTGCGCTATCGTGCATACATTCATTTTCTCCCCAAACGCAATCACAACACGCAGGTTAAAATATCAAAACAAACTCTGAACCAATGACATTAATTTGGGGACAGGTCGAAAAGCATTAAACACGTATGGCAATTTAGCTAGTTAGCTTGCACTTGCTATCTAACGTTAATTTGTCCTATTTAGCTAGCTTGCTGTTGCTAGCTGATTTGTCCTGGGATATAAACATTGAGTTGTTATTTTACCTGAAATGCATAAGGACCTCTACTCCGACAATTAATCCACACATAAACCGGCCAACCGAATCGTTTCTAGTCATCTCTCCTCCTTCCAGGCTTTTTCATCTTTGAAATTATATTGTGATTGCATCTAAACTTTCATTGTATTACCACGACAACCGGCAACAAAGTTCGTCTTTCTTTCACCCACAAATGAAATGGCACGTGGGTCCTGCTTCTATAAACCAATGAGGAGATGGGAGAGGCAGGACTTTCAGCGCGATCTGCGTCAGAAATAGGAATGACTTCTAGTTTAGCCCTTGGCGTCGCAGACGCTAGTTGGCGCGCGCGAGCAGTGTGGGTGCAATAATTGAATAACATTTCTAAATGTATTTTGCGAAGCTCGCGCACGTGACGTGTTCGGTCTGGTCAGCATGTAAAGGACTCTCAGACCATCAGAAACAAGATTCTCTGGTCTGATTAAACCAAGATTGAACTCATTGGCTTAAATGTCATGTGTCACGTCTGGAGGAAAATGTGGTACCATCCCTACGGTGAAGATGGTGGTGGCAGCATCATGCAGTGGAGATGTTTTTCAGCAGCAGTGCAAATTGTCCACTGATATTGGTGAAATTTCTCACCCATTATGTCAGTAGGAAAGTTAATTTCCCCTCAGGCACACACATTTGTTCTTTGTTATTATGAAGGTAATTTGTGTAGAATGTACTTTTCCCCACTCATTCACCCCATCTCTTTACATTGTTTATGCATATTCAGTGGCCTGACTGCATCCAGACTATGTCAACGGCCCATCCTGGTAGATCTGAACCTAATGCAGCTTGGAGTGATCAGATGACAAAAGTCACATTTAGGTGCCAGGTGTAACTGAGGCTATAGATGCTCCATATCCATTACTTTGAGTGTTTTATATAATGTGTTTCTGTGTTGCAGGGGCAGTCAAGAAATGGAACAGCAAGGCCACAGAACATGACATAAGCAGAGCTGTGGGAGACCACCTCAAGCCCCTGGTAGAGCCGGAGGTGGTGTTTACCACTCCACCACACCTTCAGCAGGCTTTAAAAGTTAGATGGATCTGTTTGATCCATTTGTTTGTTTCAGTTTTCAGTAGTTGAATCGTTTGACGTATTGTTGCACTGTGTTGGTTGAAAAGTTATAATAAATGTACATACCATGCACTATTTTGACATAGTGGAAGATATACTGAATTTATACTGTTTTTCATACTAAGATGGACCAAGATACGTGTTGCTTTTGCACATATTTGTTCATTGGTTTTAAAAGAGTCTGTTGATTGGTCAGTCATTGGGTTCATTTGTTTTACAATATGTTCAAATCAAATCAAGCTTTATTTATACAGCACATTTCAGACATGGATGCAACACAATGGCTTCACAGGAAAAAACAAATAAACAATGAAAATAAACAAATATTTACCACAATAAACATAAGAGGATAAAAAACAGAAGATTAACAACTGATGAACATTCTAAGGAAATGCCATTGATTAAAATATGAACAATTGGATGCAACATCCAACCCAAAATATGAGCTTGTTTTACTACATTGTTTGTAGTTACATTCCCCAGCAAGAAAACATAAATGGAAAAACCAAAGCCGGTAACACCTTCCCCCTTAATAAGGCTAGGCGTCCCGCTAGTGGGACACCAGTCGACCACTTCCGGTGAAATTGGAGGGTGCGCAATTCAAATAAATAATCGTAATATTAAACATTTATGAACATACAAGTATCTTATATCGTTTAAAAGCTTAAATTATTGTTAATCTAACTGGATTGTCCGATTTACAATAGGCTTTACAGCGAAAGCATACCATGCGATTGTTTGAGGACAGTGCGAGAAAAGGTCATATTGAAAATTAGCTCCCTGGATGCAATTCCTATGGCTTCCACAGGGTGTCAGCAGTCTATGTTCAAGGTTTCAGGCTTGTAACTTCAAAAACGATTAAGAAAAATCTGTTTTAGTAGAGGGACAATCTTGGAAATTCGTGTTTGCGCGCGCCATAAGGACATTACGCACCTGCTAAAATCGGTTTCCTTTTGAACATACTTCTTTCTGAAATAAATATTATATTTTGATTACATTTTAGGGTATCTGAGGAATGAATAGAAAATTATTTTGACTTGTTGAAACAAAGTTTAGGGGTAGATTTTCAGATTCCTTTCTATGCTTGTTGAACGAGTGGATTACTCAAATCGATGGTGCCAACTAAACAGACCTTATGGTATATAAAGAAGGATTTTATCTAACAAAACGACACTACATGTTATAGCTGGGACCCTTTGGATGACAAATCAGAGGAAGATTTTCAAATAGTAAGTGAATATTTAATCGTTAATTGTGAATGTATGAAACCTGTGCTGGTGCAACAATATTTTGATGTGGGACGCCGTCCTCAAACAATCACATGGCATGTTTGCTGTAATAGCTACTGTAAACAAGACAGTGCCGTTAAATTAACAAAAATGTAAGCTTTCAGCCGATATAAGACACATCAATTATTAAAATACATAATATTTATGATAGTCCCTCTAGCGTATCCAATATTAAACTAACTAGCGGGACTCCTATCCCTAAAATTGATTATAGACTCAATTTATTATACTGCGTCCATGTGTATAGGCTGCAAGTATGTTGAAATTAAATTGTTTTCTTTTCAACTTTTACTTTCAACTAAAACCAAACTTATATTGTACGTCGGGCATAGTCTTATTTTCAACGACATTTTGCTATGTGGGATATCCCCAATGTCACAGTTTTAACATGTCCAAATCAATAGCCCAAATGCAGAAACAGTTTGTGATATATTGAAAACATAAAATGTATTTATTTAAACAAGCACCTTATAAACTGCACAAGCACCAGAAACGCTGTTGTTTTGACTAGTAGCAATAAATCACTGATATCTATTAGGGGGTTAAATCAGGTTGAAACTAACACAACTAAAAAAACATGGAAATGGGAGATATCTTTTATCTCACTGGTTAGAGAACAACCTGCAGAAGACAGTCAGCTACATTTTGGAGTGATGCATTTAAATGTAGGGGTCGCTAAACAAAGGAACGCAACACTTCTTTGTCATCACTCATCGATATCATGCTGAAATCATGCTGAAATCAATTGTGCGAGAGAAGGGAGATGAGGTTGCACGTCCTGTTAAAACGAACAGCTCAAAAACCACACGGAATCTGTGAATAATGTGTACATCACTGGTTAGAGGACAATTTGTATTAAACAGCTAGCTACATTTTGAAGTGTTGCATTTTGATTCAAGTGGGTCACCAACGTGATAAGTGTAACACAGCTCTTTTTTTGTTAGTCACTTTTTGTTAAATCTCATAAACAGTACTCTTTCAATTCAGAGCCTGTATTTTTCCCACGGCTAATATCCAAATCATGCTGAAATCAATTAAACGGGGCAAACGTTTAGGGTTCTACATTGTGAAATTCCTTAAAATACTCCTGCTCCAATGTTAAAAACATTCTACATTGTGACATGATTTCATTGATATCATGAAACAACTCCTTCATGTATGTATTTTCTGATGTTTGATCAGATATCTTTTATCAGAGTATCTCTTCCCACATTGAACACAGCTATAAGATTTCTCTCCTGTGTGTGTTCTCTGGTGCAGCTTCAAAGCCTGTGATGTTGAAAAGCTTTTCCCACAATCTGAACAGTGATGAAATTTCTCTACTGTGTGTACTCGCTGGTGTATAGTCAGATGGCTAGATGTAATAAAACTCTTCCCACATTGATCACAGGTATAAGATGTCTCTCCTGTGTGTCTCCGCTGGTGTACAGTCAGATAGCTAGATGTAGAAAAACTTTCCCCACATTGATCACAGCCATAAGATTTCTCTCCTGTGTGTTCTCTGGTGTATAGTCAGTTCTCTAGATGCAATAAAACTTTTCCCACATTGATCACAGCTAAAAACTTTCTCTCCTGTGTGTGTTCTCTGGTGTATTTTAAAGTCTGATGAATATTTGCAACGTTTCCCACAGTCAGAGCAGCAATGAGATTTCTTCCCTGTGGGTCTCTACTGGTGTTTCTTGAGGTGTTCTGATGTAGACTCTTCTCTGCCTCGTCAGCATCATGATGTTGTTGAGGCTCCCCAGAGGATCCACGGTAGTCCCGTCTCTCTCCTGTGTGAACATCAAAGTCAGACAGATGGTTAAAGGCCCACAACAGCAGAAATACAAAATGTATTTGAGGTAAAAGGTGATGCCCAGAGTATAGTCATGAAGTTGTACAACAAATTACGCCTGTTAAATTATATGACAATTGTCTTGTTTTCTCTTGTTTTCACATTAGTAACATCAATGATTGTAGGCTAGAAATAAGTTATTCAAGTTGTTGAAATCCTAAGCACTGTGCCAGATTACTTTTGGTCTCCAATATAGGCCCCTTTCTGTGTTAGCTAAAATTGCGGCAGGAGGGCAATGCGAACACAATTTGGTTGCAGAAACTCCTCCATGCTAATGAGGAAACCGCTAGTTATGGATGTAGTATATCTGGTAATTTTTATTTTTATTTCACCTTTATTTAACCAGGTAGGCTAGTTGAGAACAAGTTCTCATTTGCAACTGCGACTTGGCCACGATAAAGCATAGCAGTGTGAACAGACAACACAGAGTTACACATGGAGTAAACAATAAACAAGTCAATAACATGGTAGAAAAAAAAAGAGAATCTATATACAATGTGTGCAAAAGGCATGAGGTAGGCAATAAATCGAATAATTACAATTTAGCAGATTAACACTGGAGTGATAAATCATCAGATGATCATGTGCAAGAAGAGATACTGGTGTGCAAAAGAGCAGAAAAGTAAATAAATAAAAGCAGTATGGGGGGTGAGGTAGGTAAATTGGGTGGGTAGTTTACAGATGGACTATGTACAGCTGCAGCGATCGGTTAGCTGCTCGGATAGCAGATTTTTAAAGTTGTTGAGGGAGATAAAAGTCTCCAACTTCAGAGATTTTTGCAATTCGTTCCAGTCGCAGGCAGCAGAGAACTGGAAGGAAAGGCGTCCAAATGAGGTTTTGGCTTTAGGGATGATCAGTGAGATACACCTGCTGGAGCGCGTGCTGCGGGTGGGTGTAGCCATCGTGACCAGTGAACTGAGATAAGGCGGCACTTTACCTAGCATAGCCTTGTAGATGACCTGGAGCCAGTGGGTCTGACGACGAACATGTAGCGAGGGCCAGCCGACTAGGGCATACAGGTCGCAGTGGTGGGTCGTATAAGGTGCTTTAGTAACAAAATGAATGGCACTGTGATAAACTGCATCCAGTTTGCTGAGTAGAGTATTGGAAGCTATTTTGTAGATGACATCGCCGAAGTCGAGGATCGGTAGGATAGTCAGTTTTACTAGGGTAAGTTTGGCGGCGTGAGTGAAGGAGGCTTTGTTGCGGAATAGAAAGCCGATTCTTGCTTTGATTTTGGATTGGAGATGTTTGATATGAGTCTGGAAGGAGAGTTTGCAGTCTAGCCAGACACCTAGGTACTTATAGATGTCCACATATTCTAGGTCGGAACCGTCCAGGGTGGTGATGCTAGTCGGGCGTGCGGGTGCAGGCAGCGAACGGTTGAAAAGCATGCATTTGGTTTTACTAGCGTTTAAGAGCAGTTGGAGGCCACGGAAGGAGTGTTGTATGGCATTGAAGCTCGTTTGGAGGTTAGATAGCACAGTGTCCAAGGAAGGGCCGGAAGTATATAGAATGGTGTCGTCTGCGTAGAGGTGGATCAGGGAATCGCCCGCAGCAAGAGCAACATCATTGATGTATACAGAGAAAAGAGTCGGCCCGAGAATTGAACCCTGTGGTACCCCCATAGAGACTGCCAGAGGACCGGACAACATGCCCTCCGATTTGACACACTGAACTCTGTCTGCAAAGTAGTTGGTGAACCAGGCAAGGCAGTCATTAGAAAAACCGAGGCTACTGAGTCTGCCGATAAGAATATGGTGATTGACAGAGTCGAAAGCCTTGGCCAGGTCGATGAAGACGGCTGCACAGTAATGTCTTTTATCGATGGCGGTTATGATATCGTTTAGTACCTTGAGCGTGGCTGAGGTGCACCCATGACCGGCTCGGAAACCGGATTGCACAGCGGAGAAGGTACGGTGGGATTCGAGATGGTCAGTGATCTGTTTGTTGACTTGGCTTTCGAAGACCTTAGATAGGCAGGGCAGGATGGATATAGGTCTGTAACAGTTTGGGTCCAGGGTGTCTCCCCCTTTGAAGAGGGGGATGACCGCGGCAGCTTTCCAATCCTTGGGGATCTCAGATGATACGAAGGAGAGGTTGAACAGGCTGGTGATAGGGGGTGCGACAATGGCGGCGGACAGTTTCAGAAATAGGGGGTCCAGATTGTCAAGCCCAGCTGATTTGTATGGGTCCAGGTTTTCCAGCTCTTTCAGAACATCTGCTATCTGGATTTGGGTAAAGGAGAAGCTGGGGAGGCTTGGGCGAGTAGCAGCGGGGGGGGCGGGGCTGTTGGCCAAGGTTGGAGTCGCCAGGAGGAAGGCATGGCCAGCCATTGAGAAATGCTTGTTGAAGTCTTCGATTATCACGGATTTATCGGTGGTGACCGTGTTACCTAGCCTCAGTGCAGTGGGCAGCTGGGAGGAGGTGCTCTTGTTCTCCATGGACTTTACAGTATCCCAGAACTTTTTGGAGTTAGAGCTACAGGATGCGAATTTCTGCTTGAAAAAGCTGGCCTTTGCTTTCCTGACTGACTGCGTGTATTGGTTCCTGACTTCCCTGAACAGTTGCATATCGCGGGGGCTCTTCGATGCTATTGCAGTTCGCCACAGGATGTTTTTGTGCTGGTCGAGGGCAGTCAGGTCTCGAGTGAACCAAGGGCTATATCTGTTCTTGGTTCTGCATTTTTTGAACGGAGCATGCTTGTCTAATATGGTGAGGAAGTAACATTTAAAGAATGACCAGGCATCCTCAACTGACGGGATGAGGTCAATATCCTTCCAGGGTACCCGGGCCAGGTCGATTAGAAAGGCCTGCTCGCAGAAGTGTTTTAGGGAGCGTTTGACAGTGATGAGGGGTGGTCGTTTGACCGCGGACCCGTGGCGGATACAGGCAATGAGGCAGTGATCGCTGAGATCTTGATTGAAGACAGCAGAGGTGTATTTGGAGGGCAGGTTGGTCAGGATAATGTCTATTAGGGTGCCCATGTTTACGGATTTAGGGTTGTACCTGGTGGGTTCCTTGATGATTTGTGTGAGATTGAGGGCATCAAGCTTGGATTGTAGGACTGCCGGGGTGTTAAGCATATCCCAGTTTAGGTCACCTAACAGAACAAACTCTGAAGCTAGATGGGGAGCGATCAATTCACAGATGGTGTCCAGGGCACAGCTGGGAGCTGAGGGGGGTCTGTAGCAGGCGGCAACAGTGAGAGACTTATTTCTGGAGAGATTAATTTTTAAAATTAGAAGTTCGAACTGTTTGGGCATAGACCTGGAAAGTATGACAGAACTTTGCAGGCTCTCTCTGCAGTAGATTGCAACTCCTCCCCCTTTGGCAGTTCTATCTTGACGGAAAGTGTTATAGTTGGGTATGGAAATCTCAGAATTTTTGGTGGCCTTCCTAAGCCAGGATTCGGACACGGCAAGGACATCAGGGTTGGCAGAGTGTGCTAAAGCGGTGAGTAAGGCAAACTTGGGGAGGAGGCTTCTGATGTTGACATGCATGAGGCCAAGGCTTTTTCGATCACAGAAGTCAACAAATGAGGGTGACTGGGGACATGCAGGGCCTGGGTTTACCTCCACATCACCCGAGGAACAGAGGAGTAGTAGGATGAGGGTGCGGCTAAAGGCTATCAAAACTGGTCGCCTAGAGCGTTGGGGACAAAGAATAAAAGGAGCAGATTTATGGGCGTGGTAGAATAGATTCTGGGCATAATGTGCAGACAGGGGTATGGTGGGGCGTGGGTACAGCGGAGGCAAGCCCAGGCACTGGGTGATGATAAGAGAGGTTGTATCTCTGGACATGCTGGTCTCAATGGGTGAGGTCACCGCATGTGTGGGGGGTGGGACCAAGGGGGTATCAGAGGTACGGAGAGTGGAACTACAGGGTCCATTGCAAACCAAAACAATGATAATGATAACTAGCCTGAACAACAGTATGCAAGGCATATTGATATTTGAGAGAGACATACAATAAGGCATAAAGTGATTGCAGGTCTTGATTGGGAGAGCTAGCTAAAACAACAGGTAAGATAACAGCAGCGAGGAAACCGCTAGTTATGGATGTAGTATATCTGGTAATGAGGAAACCACTAGTTATGGATGTAGTATATCTGGGAAAGAGGAAACCACTAGTTATGGATGTAGTATATCTGGTAATGAGGAAACCACTAGTTATGGATGTAGTATATCTGCCTGGAGCAAAAATGGTGAGCAAAGATTTTGTTTTTTTACAAGGTATTCTGAATATTACAGAGAAAGATCAGGAGTGCTACTCAAAGAAACTCACATTAAGCTCTGTTGTCTATTCACTAATTCCCCACAGTAGGGGAAAACTTCAAGGCTGCCAGCAAAAATAGCCTTAACTTCCAGGTTGCTTATGAGTACATTTCACACTACTTTGGATTATAATATAATATAATATAATGTTTGTGTTGTCGCAAATCAACCGCTTTATACTTAAAAAACACTTCCACCAGTAAAATGCTCTTCTTTTTTCTTTGCTACCAGCCTGTCAATGAGCGTTTGTAAACTAAGTGTACACAAATTGGCCCACAACTTCACCTAACAACAACATAGACCTACTGTAGGACCCATAACTTCACCTAACAATAACATAGACCTACTGTAGGACCCATAACTTCACCTAATAATAACATAGACCGAGGACTATATATCATTTAATATTTCAGGTGAAACATGGAAACTAAAATGTCTTTGTCATGATCACGAGATAATTTTGTGAATAATCCCACTAGGCTACTCTGTAATGTGTTGTCATTCTAAATGTCCTGAATAAAGGAAAATAGCTGTGTGTTGTACAATAGCCTATCCATCAAGGAACAGTTCTCTACACATTATGAGCTAAGTATCTCCGTGTCCAAACACACTAACGAGAGCCTACTGTAAATCAAGCAGACAATAAAACATTATAAACATCAATTTGCTAGGGATGTTGGATCCAACGTGGAGCATGGCATAACTGTCTTTACCAGAGTAATGAATAAAGAAGCACTTTGGTTGTTGTTGCATGTCGTGATGTTTGTCATGTGACTGTCATTCAGAAAGTAATTTCCTGGATCAGCTGATGATAGTTGAACATGTGACTGTAACTAAACAGCTGCAGTATTAAGTATTATGTGTAATTATTGAAGAACCGTGTTAATGACAGTATCCATTTGGGTGTTGTCAATAAAGTTAAGGTGACTCTCGGTTAGAACCATTGGATTTAGCAAACTCTGAAATGATTTAGGATTTCTGTGCCTATGAAAACTGTTTTCCCAGCGTAATATAAGGAAACACTAAATGTATACTTAGTTAGAGTGCATTTCAGAGATCTGAATACAAAAAACTGTACTAACAGGACAATAACCTAAACCACAAGGCCAAATCTACACTGGAGGAGCTTACCAAGATGACATTGAATGTTCCTGAGTGGCCTAGTTACAGTTCGGACTTAAATCGTCTTGAAAGTCTATGGCAAGACTTGAAAATGGCTTTCTAGCAATGATCAACAACCAACTTGACGGAACAGGAAGGATTTTCAAAAGAATAATGAATATTCACATGAAGATCAGTCGCCTATTGGATGACATCACGACTTCCCATCAAGCCAACTCCTTGAAGGCCTTACTATGACATCACTCACTCCTTCAAGTTTGCAGTTGTCTAAAAAAAACACTATTTTGCTCAAAACATTTATTTGTTTCCCTTTAGTGTGTTTATACTTTACTGTATTTATATATGACTTTTCAACAGGAAAAGTTATTTTAAAAATCATTGGATGACGTCATGAACAATTCTGACATTCTGAAAAACATAATCAAGTGTAGAATGCCCTTTTAAAAATCACACATTAGTTCAACAACTGCAGAGTTTCTGTCCCTGTTAGATAGTACTTACTGTATTTACTGGTGTTAATCAGATCAATGTCCCTGTTATATAAGATAGTACTCACTGTATTTACTGGTGTTAATCAGATCAATGCCCCTGTTTTATAAGATAGTACTCACTGTATTTACTGGTGTTAATCAGTTCTCCAGTCTTCTCTTCTTCGTCCTCCTCTAATGTGACAGTAATCTCCCCCTCTTCATCCTTCATTCCAAAAACGTCTTCATCTTCTTTCACTTCATCATCCACTCCAAAAACTGCATCTTCCTCCTCTTCTTTCACAGTAACATCCTCCTCTTTCACTCTGAAGGCGTCTTTCTCTTCTTCTTTCACCGTAACAGCCTCACCCTCTCCTTGTTTTTGTATTGTAACAGCCTCCTCTTCCTCCTCCTCTTTCACGAGAGCTTCTTTCTCCGTCCAGCAGACCCCCTCTTCTTTAGCAGGAGAAGAGTAGCTTACTGAACTCATGGTCGGAGATAATAGCTAGATTATACGTCACACTAGAAACATCGCCTGAAAGACACATATCGCCATCTGCTGTCTGGAGTGAGTAAACGCAGTTGAGATAACTTTTTTTTTTCCTTCATTGAATGATAATATTATAAAGCAGTTTAGGGAAACGTTTTTTCCCTCTGCATTAAACATGAATATTATATCAACACGTACAAAGAGCAACAAGTGTTGTTTGATTAGTTCAGATTTTTTATGAGAATTTATAACAAACTCTACATCTACTCCACATCTGTTTTTCTGATTCAAATAACTAGATATCAAAATAAGCACCTAGTTATTGATACCCTTGATAAATATTAGCAAAATTGACTGTATAAAATAAATAAATAAACTTTACCCACTACCAGAATATTTTAGCCCAAAACCTGGTTACCTCTGCTAGGAGGCTGAAACTTGGCCATAAGTGGATCTTCCAGCAAGACACATCAACAAAGAAATTGTAAATTGGGAACAAAATCAACATGGTTGGCAATAATTCAGATCCTTACCTTTTGAGAATTACGTGTTAAATTAAATCTCTTTCTCTAAGTTTTGTATTACTATAAAATAATATAACTTCCCTTTATTTTGTTTGTGTAACAATACATCATGTAGATGTATATAATGAACAGACTAGGTCTATACTGCTCCTACATGGTGTAACAATACATCATGTAGATGTATATAATGAACAGACTAGGTCTATACTGCTCCTACATGGTGTAACAATACATCACGTAAATGTATATAATGAACAGACTAGGTCTATACTGCTCCCACATGGTGTAACAATACATCATGTAGATGTATATAATGAACAGACTAGGTCTATACTGCTCCTACATGGTGTAACAATACATCATGAAGATGTATATAATGAACAGACTAGGTCTATACTGCTCCTAAAAACATTATATATATTTATTTGCTAATTTATTGAAAAAATAAACTGAAAAATCGACATAACTATTCAGACCGTTTACTACGTACTTTGTTGAAACACATTTGGCAGCGATTACAGCCTCCAGTCTTCATGGGTATGACACTACAAACTTGGCACACCTGTATTTGGGGAGTTTCTACCATTCTTCTCTCAAACTCTGTCAGATTGGATGTGGAGCTTCGCTACACAGCTATTTTCAGGTCTCACCAGAGATGTTAGATTGGGTTCAAGTCCGGGATCTGGCTGGGCCACTCAAGGTTATTCAGAGACTTGTCCCAAAGCCACTCCTACGCTGTCTTGGATGTGTGCTTAGGGTCGTTGTCCTGTTGGAAGGTGAACCTTCGCCCCAGTCTGAGGTCCTGAGGGCTCTGGAGCAGGTTTTCATCAAAGAGCTCTCTGCACTTTGCTCCGTACATCTTTCCCTCGATCCTGACTAGTATCCCAGTTCCTGCCGCTGAAAAACATCCTCACAGCCTGATGCTGTGCCAGGTTTACGCCAGATGTGACGCTTGGCATTCAGGCCAAAGAGTTCCATATTGGTTTCATCAGACCAGGGAATCTTGTTTCTCATGGTCTGAGAGTCTTTAGGTGTCTTTTTGTCAAACTACCGGCGGGCTGTAATGTGCCTTTTACTGAGGAGTGGCTTCCGTCTGGCCTCTCTACCATAAAGGCCTGATTGGTGGAGTGCTACAGAGATGGTTGTCCTTCTGGAAGGTTCTCCCATCCCCACAGAGGAACTCTGTAGCTCTATCAGAGTGACCATCGGGTTCTTGGTCACCTCCCTGACCAAGGCCCTTCTCCACCAATTGCTCAGTTTGGCCGGGTGGCCAGCTCTTGGAAGAGTCTTGGTAGTTCCAAACTTCTTCAATCAAAGAATGATGGTGACCACTGTGTTCTTGGGGACCTCCAATGCTACAGACATTATTTGGTACCCTTCCCCAGATCTGTGCCTCGACACAATCCTGTCTCGGAGCTCTATGGACAATTTCTTTGACCTCATTGCTTGGTGTTTGCTCTGACGTGCATTGTCAACTGTGGGACCTTATATAGACAGGTATAATCATAAACAATATGATTTCATGTGGCATAAACAAAAACACAAATTCTCAGTCAAAATAATAAGTCAGAACACAGCACCTTTATTGCCTTTATTGCGATTTCAGGTTCTGTGACTGGGAAAATGTCCTTCCACACAGAGGGAGAGCAGTGGTAGGGCGTTTTTGGTGTGTGTCTTTTTATGCTCCTTCAGGCTCCTTAACCAGGTAAAACTCTTTCCACACTGGGAGCATTGGAAAGGCTTTTCTCCTGTGTGTATCCTCTCATGCTCTTTTAACGGCCCTTTCTTAGTAAAACTCTTTCCACACTGGGAACAATGGAAAGGCTTTTCTCCTGTGTGTATCCTCTCATGAGCTTTTAGGTGCCCTGTCTGAGTAAAACTCATTCCACAGTGGGGACAGTGATAAGGCTTTTCTCCTGTGTGTATTCTCTCATGCCTTTTCAGGTTAGCTAAAATGGTAAAACTCTTTCCACACTGGGAACATTGGAAAGGCTTTTCTCCTGTGTGTGTCCTCTCATGAGCTTTTAGGTACCCTAAATGAATAAAACTCTTTTCACAGTGGGAACAGTGATAAGGCTTTTCTCCTGTGTGTATTCTCTCATGAGCTTTTAGGTCCCCGAACTGAATAAACCTCTTTTCACAGTGGGAACAGTGGTAAGGCTTTTCTCCTGTGTGTATTCTCTCATGCCTTTTCAGGTTAGCTAACACGGCAAAACTCTTTTCACACTGGGAACATTGGAAAGGCATTTCTCCGGTGTGTAGTCTCGCATGCTTTTTTAGGTTTCCTATTAGAGTAAAACTCTTTCCACAATGGGAACATTGGTAAGGCTTTTCTCCTTTGTGTATTCTCTCATGCTCTTTTAATTGCCCTTTCTTAGTAAAACTTTTTCCACACTGGGAACATTGGAAAGGCTTTTCTCCTGTGTGTATTCTCTCATGAGCTTTTAGGTGCCCTGTCTGCGTAAAACTCATTCCACAGTGGGAACAGTGATAAGGCTTTTCTCCTGTGTGTATTCTCTCATGCCTTTTCAGGTTAGCTAACATGGTAAAACTCTTTCCACACTGGGAACATTGGAAAGGCTTTTCTCCTGTGTGTGTCCTCTCATGCAGTTTTAGGTTCCCTGACCAGCAAAAGCTCTTTTCACAGTGGGAGCAGTGGTGTTGTCTTGCTGGTTTGGATGTCTCTGGGTCTGGTTCTCCTGAAGGACTCTTCCCGCTGTCAGAGTCTGGTTTCTCTCCTGCCAAAGACAAACAGAGTATCTCTTTAAACAGAGACCTGAATGAAACCTCCACATGATAAAACTGTCTACCTATGAGGTTTAATCTAGACTAGATCCCTCAATAAAAGAGCAGAACTGGTCATCACAGAGTGGCTGTAGTGCTTTGTAGGCTGGGTAAGTCCATTTGAATTCAATACATTTTTTTGATTTAAAAAAAGCTTTCCCTACATGTTTGCCTATGGAAGAAGTGGTAAGAAAGTGACTTCATGTAACTGAATGAAGAAAAAAAAAACATTCATGAGATATACAGTACCAGTCAAATGTTTGGACACACCTACTCATTCAAGCGTTATAATTATTTGTTTTACCATTTTCTACATTGTAGAATAATAGTGAAGACATCAAAACTATGAAATAACACATATAGAATCATGTAGTAACCAAAAAAGATTTTTCAAAGTAGCCACCCTTTGCCTTGATGACATCTTTGCACACTCTTGGCATTCTCTCAACCAGCTTCACCTGGAATGCTTTTCAAACAGTCTTGAAGGAGTTCCCACAAATGCTGAGCACTTGTTGGCTGCTTTTCCTTCACTTTGCAGTCCAACTCATCTCAAACCATCTCAATTGGGTTGAGGTCGGGTGATTGTGGAGCTCAGGTTATCTGATGCAGCACTCCATCACTCTCTTTCTTGGTCAAATAGCCTTTACACAGCCTGGAGGTGTGTTGGGTCATTGACCTGTTGAAAAACAAATGATAGTCCCACTAAGCGCAAACCAGAGGGGATGGCGTATCGCTTCAGAATGCTGTGGTAGTTAGACAGGTGTGTGCCTTTCCAAATCATGTCCAATCAAGCTGTAGAAACATCTCAACAATGATCAATGGAAACAGTATGCACACCTGAGCTCAATTTCGAGTCTCATAGCAAAGGGTCTGAATACTTATGTAAATATGGTATTTCTGTTTTTTATTTTTAATAAATGTGACATTTTTTCTCCAAACCTATTTTCTCTTTGTCATTATGGGGTATTGTGTGTAGACTGATGAGGATTTTTATTTATTTAATCCATTGTACAATAAGGCTGTAACGTAACAAAATGTGGAAAGACTTTAGTGGCAAAAAAAGGGGTTAAAGACATGTAAAGAATATATTTTTTGTATCTCTCAGATATAGGACAGACTTCAGAACAAACTTCCTTTAGATGTTTTGGGGGACTGTTGTTCCATGTTGTGAATGTTATGCAATGCGTTAGTATGAGTTATAGCAGTATGGCCAAATAATGTTTTACATAAAATAACTTTTGAATATTTTTTTATTGATACTTTCATGGGTCTTACAGTTCAAAATCAAATAGCAAAATGATCCTTGGTATAACCTTCTTAATAGGGATGCAATCCTGTTGACGGGATCGATATGACAACAGCCATTGAAAGTGCAGGGCGCCAAATTCAAACAGAAATCTCATAATAAAAATTCCTCAAGCATACAGGTATTTAACACCATTTTAAAGATACACTTCTTGTTAATCCCACCACAGTGTCCGATTTCAAATAGGCTTTTCAGCGAAAGCACCACAAACGATTATGTTAGGTCACCGCAAAATCACAGAAAAGCACAGTCATTTTTCCAGCCAAAAACAGGAGTCACAAAAAGCAGAAATAAATCAAATGAATCACTAACCTTTGATGATCTTCATCAGATGACACTCATAGGACTTCATGTTACACAATACATATATGTTTTGTTCGATAAAGTTAATATTTATATCCGAAAACCTCAGTTTACATTGGCGCCATGTTCAGAAATGTCTCCAAAATATCCGGAGAAATTGCAGAGAGCCACATCAAATAACAAATACTCATCATAAACTTTGATGAAAGATACATGTTTAACATAGAATTAAAGATACACTTGTTCTTAATGCAACCGCTGTGTCAGATTTTTAAAAAAGCTTTACGACAAAAGCACAATATTCAATAATCTGAGAACAGCGTTCAGCCACAAAAGGAAGCCATACAGTTACCCGCCAAATTGTGGAGTCAACAAAAGTCATAAATAGCATTATAAATCTTCACTTACCTTTGCTGATCTTTGTCAGAATGCACTCCCAGGACTCCCACAAGAAATGTTTGTTTTGTTCGGTAATGTCCATCATTTATGTCCAATTAGCTACTTTTGTTAGCGTGTTTGGTAAACAAATCCAAAGTAGGGGAAGCGCGTTCACTAAAAGCAGACGAAATATCAAAAAGTTCAGTAACAGTCAGTAGAAACATGTCAAACGATGTGTTGAATCAATCTTTAGGACGTTTTTAACATAAATCTTCAATAATGTTCCAACCGGAGAATTCCATTGTCTTCAGAAGTGCGATGGAACAGAGCTCCCTCTCATGTGAACGCGCATGGTCAGCTCATGGCAGACCTTACTCATTCCCATCTCCTTTGGCCCCACTTCACAGTAGAAGCATCAGACAAGGTTCTAAAGACTGTTGACATCTAGTGGAAGCAGTAGGAAGTGCAAACTGACCCATATCCCACTGTGTATTTGATAGGCGATGAGTTGAAAACCTACAAACCTCAGATTTCCCACTTCCTGGTTGGATTTTTTCTCAGGTTTTTGCCTGCCATATGAGTTCTGTTATACTCACAGACATCATTACATTAATAATAATATGCATATATTAGCAACTGGGACTGAGGTGCAGGCAGTTTACTCTGGGCACCTTTTCATCCAAGCTAGTCAATACCCTCAATACCCTGCAGCCATAAGAAGTTAAACAGTACTGTACTGGGGAAGCCCTTCATGTTGTTTAACATGGGATAGGGGGCAGCATTTTCACTTTTGCATGAAATGCATGCCCAGAGTAAACTGCCTGCTACTCTGTCCCAGATACTAATAATAATATGCATATATTAGCATTGGATAATAAAAAAACTCTGAAGTTTCTAAAACTGTTTGAATGATGTCTGTGAGTATAACAGAACTCATATGGCAGGCAAAAACCTGAGAAAAAATCCAACCAGGAAGTGGGAAATCTGAGGTTTGTAGTTTTTCAAAGCTTGGCCTACCGAATACACTGTCTATGGGGTTAAGTTGCACTTCCTAAGGCTTCCACTAGATGTCAACCGTCTTTAGAAACTTGTTTCAGGCTTCTGCTATAAAGGAGGGGCTCATGAGACCTGTTTGAGTCAGTGGTCTGGCAGAGTGTCTCAGGCTCGTGACGCTCACTCCCGACAGAGTTCGCTCTCGTTCCAGTGCTTTTCTAAAGACAATGGAATTCTCCGGTTGGAACATTATTGATGATTTATGTTAAAAACATCCTAAAGATTGATTCAATACATCGTTTGACATGTTTCTGTAACGGAACTTTGAGTTTTTGTCTGGACCTAGTGCTCATAAAGATGGATTACTGGGCTGAACACACTAACAACTAGTGGCTATTTGGACATAAATGATGGACTTTATGGAACAAATCAGTCATTTATTGTCGAACTGGGATTCCTCGGAGTGCATTCTGATGAAGATCATCAAAAGTAAGTGAATATTTATCATGTTATTTCTAACTTCTGTTGACTCCAACATGGCGGAAATTTCATTGGCTGGATTTGGCTGGATTGGGCTCTGAGCGCCGTACTCAGATTATGCTTCTTCCGTAAAGTTTTTAGAAATCTGACACAGCGGTTGAATTAAAACCTCTTGACGCTAGGGGTCATATATATATATATATTTTTTAAAGAACGTTCCCATGGTAAACGGACTATTTCTCAGGTCCAGATCGTAGAATATGCATATAATTTACAGATTAGGATAGAAAAAAGTAGTCAGGTGTCCTCTGAATAGTGCCTGAATAGTGCCTGCGCGCCAGAGGGGAGCTCTCCATTTTGCTTTTCTCTCTTATTGAATAGGTTATGGTCCGGTTGAAATATTATTGATTATGTTTGTTAAAAACAACCTGAGGATTGATTATAAAAAACATTTGACATGTTTCTACGACCATTACGGATACTTTTTGGAATTTGTTGAACGGAACAAGGCTTTCTGAACATAACGCGCAACCCAAATGGCGTTTTTTTGTGATAAACTTGTGTAACTGGGAGTCTCGTGAGTGCAAACATCCGAAGATTATCTAAGGTAAGCAATTAATTGTATTGCTTTTCTGACTTTCGTGACCATGCTAATTTGGGGCTAGCTGTTGTAGCATTGATTGCTACACTCACAAAAGCTTGGATTTCTTTCGCTGTAAAGTATATTTTCAAGATCTGACACGATAGGTGGATTAACAACAAGCTAAGCTGTGTTTTGGTATATTTCACTTGTGATTGCATGATTATAAATATATTTTTTAATATTTTTGCATTTGGCGCCCTGCAATTCTAGCGGTTGTTTAGGAAAATGATCCCGTAAAAGGGATCCGTAGCGCAGAGAAGTTAAGGAGAAGTCTATCTTTAATTCTGTGAATAACACTTGTATCTTTTATCAATGTTTATTATGAGTATTTCTGGGATTGCTGTGGCTATCTGCAAGATCACCGGATGTTTTGGAATCAAAACATTACTGCACGTAACGCGCCAATGTAAACTGAGATGTTTGGATATAAATATGCACATTATCGAACAAAACATACATGTATTGTGTAACATGATGTCCTATGAGTGTCATCTGATGAAGATCATCAAAGGTTAGTGATTCATTTTATCTATATTTCTGCTTTTTGTGACTCCTATCTTTGGCTGGAAAATGGATGTGTGTTTTTTTGACTTGGCTCTGAACTAACATAATCATATGTTGTGCTTTCGCTGTAAAGCCTTTTTGAAATCGGACACGATGGGTAGATTAACAAGATGTTTATCTTTCATTTGCTGTATTGGACTTAAGTTACATATTTCTAAAAAATATTTTTGAACTTCCCGCGCTGCCTTTTCAGCGGAATGTTGTCGAGGGGTTCCGCTAGCGGAACGCCTGCGCTAGAAAGGTTAACCTTTCTAACCCCGGCGTTCCGCTAGCGGAACTCCTCCCACATTCCACTGAAAAGGCAGAGCGCGAAATTCAAAAAATATTTTTTTTTAAATATTTAACTTTCACACATTAACAAGTCCAATACAGCAAATGAAAGATACACATCTTGTGAATCCAGCCAACATGTCCGATTTTTTAAATGTTTTACAGGGAAAACACAATATATATTTATGTTAGCTCACCAACAAATAGAAAAAAGCACAGACATTTTTCACAGCACAGGTAGCATGCACAAAATCAACCAAACTAACCTAGAACAAACCAAAGAAACCAAGAAACAACTTAATCAGATGACAGTCTTATAACATGTTATACAATAAATCTATGTTTTGTTCCAAAAATGTGCATATTTCAGGTATAAATCATAGTTTACATTGCGGCTACAATCAGAAATTGCACCGAAAGCAGCCAGAATAATTATAGACACCAACGTGACATACCGAAATACTCATCATAAAACATTTCTGAAAAATACATGGTGTATAGCAAATGAAAGACAAAGATCTTGTGAATACAGCCAATATTTCCGATTTTTTAAGTGTTTTACAGCGAAAACACAATATAGCATTATATTAGCTTACTACAATAGCCTACCACACTACCGCATTCATTCATCAAGGCACGTTAGCGATAGCAATAGGCACGTTAGCGTTAGCGAATAAACCAGCAAAAGATATTAAATTTCACTAACCTTCATAAACCTTCCTCAGATGACAGTCCTATAACATCAGGTTATACATACACTTATGTTTTGTTCGAAAATGTGCATATTTAGAGCTGAAATCCGTGGTTATACAACGTAGCATAACGTAGCATAACGTGCTAAAGTAGGACCTTTTTCCCAGAATGTGCGGATATTTCTATTAGACTCTCACCTATTCTGACCAAATAGCTATTCATAAACATTACAAAAAAATACATGTTGTATAGGAAACGATAGATCCATTAGTTCTTAATGCAATCGCAGTGTTAGAATTCTAAAAATATCTTCATTACGACATAAGACTTAGTTATGGTAAGGGAATAACCAAAACCTGAGCGCAAAGCTACTAGTACACAGTTCGACAGATATATGAAATAGCATCACAAAATGGTTCCTACTTTTGCTGATCTTCCATCAGAATGTTGTATAAGGGGTCCTTTGTCCAGAACCGTCGTTGTTTTGGATTCAGAACGTCCTCTTTCCCTCTTGAATTAGCAAGCACACTGGCCATGCGGCGCTAAGCTCTCCAACGTCAACAAAGTCAAACAACGTAACACGCCGAACGTCCCGAATAAAGTTCAATAATCTAATGAAACTATATTGAAAAAACATACTTTAGGATGATATTGTAACATGTATCAAATAAAATCAAAGCCGGAGCTCATGTTCGCCCATAACGACAGCTTTCCAGTAGGCAATAACAGGTCCCTCCACGCGCCTTGCAGAAAACAGAAAATGGGTGACACGTTGTTCCAAGAGGGCTTATTCAACGTCAGACAGAGATAATCAACTCATTTTTCCTCTCACTTCCTCTTGACATCCGGGTGAAGGTGTATGACGTGCACGTATAGTCATACGTATCATGCCATTTATAGGCAGTCACTTGAACAGAAGATAGATTTCAGACTTTCCACTTCCTGGTCACAAAGTGTGCTGCCAAATGAGTTGTGTTTTACCCACAGACAAAATTCAAACGGTTTTAGAAACTAGAGAGTGTTTTCTATCCAATAGTAATAATAATATGCATATTGTACGAGCAAGAATTGAGTACGAGGCCGTTTAAATTGGGCACGTTTTTCCCCAAAAGTGAAAACAGCACCCCCTGTCCTCATCAGGTTAAACCTTCTTAAAACAGTTCCATATAGCTTAGAAGAACCTCCCCCCTCAGACAGGGCTTAGACTGTAAAACTATCATTTAGATCTGATGATTGGTGTGACAAGGACATCCTCAGACAGGGCTTAGACTGTAAAAATATCATTTTGATCTTATGATCGGTGGGACAAGGACATCCAAGCCGGCCAAACCCTCCCCTATCCCGGACGACGCTGGGCCAATTGTGTGCCGCCTCCTGGGTCTCCCGGGTTGTGGCCCGGGGTCGAATCCGGATCTGTAGTGCGATGCAGTGCTGCGCCACTCGGGAGGCTGTTGATACCTAGCACTACCTATTATGCTTGCTAGCACCACACGAGAGCCAAGCTAGCGTGGTTATCCACATGTTTTACCAATAGTATAAACGCCACGTTACCTGCAAGCTCTTCCTCAACAACAATGCAGTATTCAATATCAAGAGTAAAGAAATGTTTTAAAAATGCAGGGACCCAAGACAAAAGATTATATTTTAACAAACCAAACATAAATCTTATCAAACTCACGTGGTGCAGTTGAGTTGTGGGTGTCAGAAATAATGTAGCTATTTTTACAGCAGGAATTCTGATAAATAAGTTGTAGCTGTGACGAGGGCTTGACCACTCACTGGCCAATGAAAACACGTTCCCAAACTTTTCATGTGGTTGCATCAAGTTGTGTATTTACAGTGTTTGATGTAGAGTTGTCATAACCTCTGGGAGGAGAGCATGGATGTTTATCCTGGGAGATTCCATGCCAGCGGAGCCTGGAAATATTTGTCAGAACAATCCGAGATATCAAAAATATTTTCAGGCTAGGCTAGGCTGCTCTGTGTCTGTGTGTGTGTGTGTGTGCGCGCGTAATGTGAAGATAGTCAAGAAGCTCCCGACGAACAGTTATTGTGCTGACGTTGCTTCCAAAGGCAGTTTGGAACTCGGTAGTGAGTGTTGTAACTGAGAACAGACGATTTTTACGTGCTACACGGTCCCGTTCTGTAAGCTTGTGTGGCCTACCACTTCGCGGCTGAGCCATTTTTGCTCCTAGACGTTTCCACTTCACAATAACAGCACTTACAGATGACCGGGGCAGCTCAAGCAGGGCAGAAACTAGACAAACTGACTTGGAAAGGTGGCATCCTATGACGGTGCCACGTTGAAAGTAACTGAGCTCTTCAGTAAGACCATTCTACTGCCAATGTTTGTCTGTGGAGATTGCATGGCTGTGTGCTCGATTTTATACACCTGTCAGCAATGGGTGTGGTTGAATTAGCCGAATGCAAACTTAAGTTAACAAAAAATGTATTGGTTCTGCAATGTTGAAAATCATATAAGGTGTGGAGACCATCAATTTCAACTTATTTGAGAAGAAATAGGTCATTATTTAAGAAAAGTGCAAGGGTGCCAATATGTTTATCTGCAACTGTATCCAATCAAATTAATTTAGCAAATCCAAATCAAATCCAATTCAAGAGGTGTCAAGGCTGGAATCAAGGAATGCAAAATTCCATTCATCTATATAACAACTTAATAGACTATCAAATCAAATCTTATTTGTCACTTGTGCTGAATACAACAGGTGTAGACATTACAGTGAAATGCTTACTTACAAGCCCTAACCAACAATGCAGTTTAATTTTTAAAATAAAAAATACCTTAAAATACAAATAAGAAATAAAAGTAACAAATAAAGAGCACCCTAACTTGGTAATACTCTTTCCACACAGGGAGCAGTGGAACATTTTCTTGTGCAAAGCATTGCGACAAAAACAACACAGAGTTACACATGGGATAAACAAACGTACATTCAATAACACAATAGAAAGATCTATATACAGTGTGTGCAAATGTAGAAAGGCAATAAATAGGCCATAGTGGTGAAATAATTACAATTTAGCAGATGTGCAGATGATGATGTGCAAGTAGAGATACTGGGGTGCAAAAGGGCAAAAAATAATAATGGGGATGAGGTAGTTGAGTGGGCTATTTACAGATGGGCTGTGTACAGGTGCAGAGCTCGGTAAGCTGGTCTGACAGCTGATGCTTATAGTTAGTGAGGGAGAGATAAGTCTCCTGCTTCAGCGATTTTTGCAATTCGTTCCAGTCATTGGCAGCAGAGAACTGGAAGGAAAGGTGGCCAATGCAGGTGTTGGCTTTGGGGATGACCAGAGAAATATACCTGCTGGAGCGCATGCTACGGGTGGGTATTGCTATGGTGACCAATGAGCTGAGATAAGGCTGGGCTTTACATAGCAAAGACTTATAGATGACCTGGAGCCAGTGGGTTTGGCGACAGATATGTAGCGAGGGCCAGCCAACGAGAGCATACAGGTCACAGTGGTGGGTAGTATATGGGGCTTTAATGACAAAAACAGATGGCATTGTGATAGACTACATCCAATTTTCTGAGTAGAGTGTTGGAGGCTAGGATCGGTAGGATAGTCAGTTTTACAAGGGTATGTTTGGCAGCATGAGTGAAGGATGCTTTGTTGCGAAAAAGGAAGCCGATTCCAGATACATTTTTGGATTGGAGATGCTCAATGTGAGTCTGGAAGGAGAGTTTACAGTCTAACCAGACACCTGGGTATTTGTAGTTGTCCACATATTCTAAGAAAGAACCGTCCAGAGTACTGATGCTAGTCGGGCGGAAGGGTACGGGCAGCGACAGGTTGAAGAGCATACATTTTGTTTTACTAGCGTTTAAGAGCAGTTGGAGGCCACCGAAGGAGTGTTGTATGGCATTGAAGCTCTTTTGGAGGTTTGTTAACAGTGTCCAAAGAAGGGCCAGATGTATACAGAATGGTGTCGTCTGCATAGAGGTGGATCAGAGAATCACCAGCAGCAAGAGCGACATCATTGATGTATAGAGATTGATGTACAGAGAAAAGAGTTGGCCCGAGAATTGAACCCTGTGGCACCCCCATAGAGACTGCCAGAGGTCCGGATAACAGGCCCTCCGATTTGAAACACTGAACTCTATCTGAGAAGTAGTTGGTGAACCAGGCGAGGCAGTCATTAGAGAAACCAAGGCTGTTGAGTCTGCCGATAAGAATGCAGTGATTGACGGAGTCGAAAACCTTGGACAGGTCGATGAAGACGGCTGAACAGTACTGTCTTTTATCGAAGACGGTTATGATATCTTTTAGGACCTTGAGCGTGGCTGAGGTGCACCCATGACCAGCTCGGAAACCGGATTGCATAGCAGAGAAGGTACGGTGGGATTCGAAATGGTCAGTGATCGGTTTGTTCACTTGGCTTACGAAGACTTTAGAAAGGCAGGGCAGGATGGATATAGGTCTGTAACAGTTTGGGTCTAGAGTTTCTCCCCCTTTGAAGAGGGGGATGACCGTCACAGCTTTCCAATCTTTGGATCTCAGACGATACGAAAGAGAGGTTGAACAGGCTAGTAATAGGGGTTGCAACAATTGCGGCGGATCATTTTAGAAAGAGAGGGTTCTGATTGTCTAGCCCAGCTGATTTGTAGGGGTCCAGATTTTGCAGCTCTTTCAGAACATCAGCTATCTGGAATTGAGTGAGGGAGTGGCGGGGGGGGGGGGGGGGGAACTTGGGCAAGTTGCTGCGGGGGGTGCAGAGCTGTTGGCTGGGTTAGGGGTAGCCAGGTGGAAAGCATGTCCGGCCGTAGACAAATGCTTATTGAAATTCTCGATTATCATAGATTTATCGGTGGTGACAGTGTTTCCTAGCCTCAGTGCAGTGGGCAGCTGGGAGAGGGTGCTCTTATTCTCCATGGACTTCAGTGTCCCAAAACTTTTGGAATTAGTGCTACAGGATGCAAATTTCTGTTAGGAAAGCAAAGTCTAGGTTTTTCAAACTGACTCTATATTGGTTCCTGACTTCCCTGAATAGCTGCATATCGCAGGGACTATTCGATGCTAATGCAGTACGCCACAGGATGTTTTTGTGCTGGTCAAGGGAAATCAAGTCAGGAGTGAACCAGGGGCTATATCTTTTCTTAGTTCAAATTTTTTTTCAACGGGGCATGCTTATTTAAGATGGTGAGGAAAGCACTTTTAAAGAACAACCAGGCATCCTCTACTGACGGGATGAGGTCAATATCCTTCCAGGATACCCGGGCCAGGTCGATTAGAAAGGCCTGTTTGCTGAAGTGTTTTAGGGAGTGTTTGACAGTGATGAGGGGTGGTTGTTTGACCGCAGACCCATTACGGATGCAGGCAATGAGGCATTGATCGCTGAGATCCTGGTTGAAGACAGCAGAGGTGTATTTGGAGGGCAAGTTGGTCAGGATGATATCTATGAGGGTGCCCATGTTTAAGGATTTTCTCGCCATGGATGAGAAGCCCCAGATTGATTGTGGCATCGGTGAGAGAGGCCCCATGACATCATTCTTCCAGTGCACTTTTTCCATGAGAAGATGGAGATTCTCTGAGCCCTCAATACCACTCTGAGCTTTCAGGGACAGAGCTTCTCTATCTACCAGAACTACTCCCCCACTGTCCCCAGGCAGCAATCAGCTTTCAGGGACAGAGCTTCTCTATCTACCAGAACTACTCCCCCACTATCTCCAGGCAGCAAGCAGCTTTCGGGCAGGCAAAACGACTGCTACGGGACCATCAAGGTGTGAAGTACGGACTGTGATTCCCGGCCCGCCTGTAGCTTTCTCATTATGGTAAAGACGACACCTTTGACTCTCCGGAGGCGGCTATGGCTCACATTTAACACCACATCAACAAGTCTTCAACTTGCTCATAGATCAGCAACGGTGGCTTGCAAACAGTGGATAGTAAGTAGCCCACCTTTGGAATAACTATGTTAAGTTATAACTGTAGTATCCTGTATAGTTTGGGAGTAGGCAAAACCACTCAGGCTTATTTGATGTGATCTAAAGTTTTGATCATCTAGTTTGCTTGCCTTACAAGCATTCAGTCACCAAAGGGGGTTACGTAATTCCTTTGTTTATATACTGTCTCATTGACAAAAATATTATTGATTATTTGTTTACAGCATTCCTTTGTCTCGACCCAGTACACAGTAAGCGTACCGAGGCTACACATTTTATTATTTATTTACAGTTTGGAGGGTTGGGGGTCTGACATCCAGGTGACACATTTTATTATTTATTTACAGTTTGGAGGGTTGGGGGTCTGACATCCAAGCGACACATTTTAGTATTTATTTACAGTTTGGAGGGTTGGGGGTCTGACATCCAGGTGACACATTTTAGTATTTATTTACAGTTTGGAGGGTTGGGGGTCTGACATCCAGGTGACACATTTTAGTATTTATTTACAGTTTGGAGGGTTGGGGGTCTGACATTCAGGCGACACATTTTAGTTCTAATGGTGCCGTTCTGTTATTCTTCTCAGCTTCTTTTTCCAAACATCTTACATTACTCTGAGCCTAGTTATCCTGGGATCTTACATTACTCTGAGACCAGTTATCCTGGGATCTAACATTACTCTCAGACTAGTTATCCTGGGTAGAGTTCGACCGATGAATCGGAATGTCGATTAATTAGGGCCGATTTCAAGTTTTCATAACAATCGGAAATCGTTAAAAAAAAAATGTCCACCTTTAACTAGGCAAGTCAGTTAAGAACACATTCTTATTTTCAATGACTGCCTAGGAACGGTGGGTTAACTGCCTCGTTCAGGGGCAGAACGACAGATTTTTACCATGTCAGCTCAGGGATTCAATCTTGCAACCTTGCGGTTAACTAGTCCAACGCTCTAACCACCTGCCTCACGAGGAGCCCGCCTGTTACACGAATGCAGTAAGAAGCCAAGGTAAGTTGCTAGCTAGCATTAAACTTATCTTATAAAAAACAATCAATCAATCATAATCACTAGTTATAACTACACATGGTTGATGATATTACTAGTTTATCTAGCGTGTCCTGCGTTGCATATAATCGATGCAGTACGCATTCGCGAAAAAGGACTGTCGTTGCTCCAATGTGTACCTAACCATAAACATCAATGCCTTTCTTAAAATCAATACACAGAAGTATATATTTTTAAACCTGCATATTTAGCTAAAAGAAATCCAGGTTAGCAGGCAATATTAACCAGGTGAAATTGTGTCACTTCTCTTGCGTTCATTGCACGCAGAGTCAGGGTATATGCAACAGTTTGGGCCGCCTGTCTCATTGCAAACTAATTTGACAGAATTTTACGGAATTGTGACATAACATTGAAGGTTGTGCAATGTAACAGGAATATTTAGACTTATGGATGCCACCCGTTAGATGAAATACGGAAGGGTTCCGTATTTCACTGAAAGAACAAACGTTTTGTTTTCGAGATGATAGTCTCCGGATTTGACCATATTAATGACCTAAGGCTCGTATTTCTGTGTGTTATTATGTTATAATTAAGTTTATGATTTGATAGAGCAGTCAGACTGAGCGATGGTAGGCACCAGCAGGCTCGTAAGCATTCATTCAAACAGCACTTTCGTGCGTCTTGCCAGCAGCTCTTCGCAATGCGACAAGCATTGCGCTGTTTATGACTTCAAACCTATCAACTCCCGAGATTAGGCTGGTGTAACCGATGTGAAATGGCTAGCTAGTTAGCTGGGTGCGCGCTAATATCATTTCAAACGTCACTCGCGCTGAGACTTGGAGTAGTTGTTCCCCTTGCTCTGCATGGGTAACGCTGCTTCGAGGGTTGCTGTTGTCGATGTGTTCCTGGTTCGAGCCCAGGTAGCGACGTGGAGAGGGATGGAAGCTATACTGTTACACTGGCAATACTAAAGTGCCTATAAGAACATCCAATAGTCAAAGGTATATAAAATACAAATCGTATAGAGAGAAATAGTCCTATAATTCCTATAATAACTACAACCTAAAACTTCTTACCTGGGAATATTAAAGACTCATGTTAAAAGGAACCACCAGCTTTCATATGTTCTCATGTTCTGAGCAAGGAACTTAAAAGTTAGCTTTCTTACATGGCACACATTGCACTTTTACTTTCTTCTCCAACACTTTGTTTTTGCATTATTTAAACCAAATTGAACATGTTTCATTATTTATTTGAGGCTAAATTGATTTTATTGATGTATTATATTAAGTTAAAATAAGTGTTCATTCAGTATTGTTGTAATTGTCATTATTACAAATACATTTTTAAAAAACGGCCGATTAATCGGTATCGGCTTTTTTTTGTCCTCCAATAATCTGTATTAGCGTTGAAAAATCATAAATCGGTCACCCTCTAATCCTGGGGAATAGTTTCAATACATATGCAAAAAATCTAAACCTGTTTTTGCTTTGGCATTATGGGGTATTGTGATACATTTTAGAATAAAGGGATGCACCGATATTACATTTTTGGCCAATACCGATATCCAATATTTTCCTTGCCCCAAAAAACGATACCGATAACCGATATTGAAAATTCTAGAGGCCTTTTAAGCATTCTAGTACAGCATTCTAATAGTTAACACCCACACGGATGCAGCGGTCTAAGCTACTGCATCTCAGTGCAAGAGGCGTCACTACAGTCCCTGGTTCGAATCCAGGCTGTATCACATCCGGCCGGGATTGGGAGTCCCATAGTAGTTGTCTGTTATTGGTGTAGAGTGGAGGACAAAGGAGAGGGATCCCACATGTGGACAGGAAGACACAAATTATCATTATTACTGGAAAATATTCATTTAAAATCCAGGAATTTTACAACTTTAGCTCTCTAGGTCAAGCCAGTAGGCTAAAGTAGGTTGTAACTCTCTTGGTCATGCGAATATGTTACAGTAGGTTGCATCCAAGTGGTTTTATCTCTCTAGGTCATGCCAGTAGGCTACAGTAGGTTGTATCTCTCTAGGTCATGCCAGTAGGCTACAGTAGGTTGTATCTCTAGGTCATACCAGTAGGTTACAGTAGGTTGTATCTCTAGGTCATACCAGTAAGTTACAGTAGGTTGTATCTCTCTAGGTCATGCCAGTAGGCTAGAGTAGGTTGTATCTCTAGGTCATGCCAGTAGGCTACAGTAGGTTGTATCTCTAGGTCATACCAGAAGGTTACAGTAGGTTGTATCTCTAGGTCATGCCAGTAGGTTACAGTAGGTTGTATCTCTCTAGGTCACGCCAGTAGGCTACAGTAGGTTGTATCTCTAGGTCACACCAGTAGGTTACAGTAGGTTGTATCTCTAGGTCATGCCAGTAGGCTACAGTAGGTTGTATCTCTCTAGGTCATGCCAGTAGGCTATAGTAGGTTGTATCTCTAGGTCATACCAGTAGGTTACAGTAGGTTGTATCTCTAGGTCATACCAGTAGGTTACAGTAGGTTGTATCTCTCTAGGTCATGCCAGTAGGTTACAGTAGGTTGTATCTCTCTAGGTCATGCCATTGGGCTACAGTAGGTTGTATCTCTAGGTCATACCAGTAGGTTACAGTAGGTTGTATCTCTAGGTCATACCAGTAGGTTACAGTAGGTTGTATCTCTAGGTCATACCAGTAGGTTAGAGTAGGTTGTATCTCTCTAGGTCATGCCAGTAGGTTACAGTAGGTTGTATCTCTCTAGGTCATGCCATTGGGCTACAGTAGGTTGTATCTCTAGGTCATACCAGTAGGTTACAGTAGGTTGTATCTCTAGGTCATACCAGTAGGTTACAGTAGGTTGTATCTCTAGGTCATACCAGTAGGTTACATCTCTAGGTCATACCAGTAGGTTGTATCTCTCTAGGTCATGCCAGTAGGCTACAGTAGGTTGAATCTCTAGGTCATACCAGTAGGCTACAGTAGGTTGTATCCAAGTGGAAACAATTATCAACCCAATGTGGAAAGTGTCAAATTTGGTCAACAACAAAATTAATGGGTTATTTGCTACGTGAGGTTTACTTGATCCAACAGAAGTTTCGTAATGCTTAAGTTATGTGGACATGTGACATACCGACAACTTTGATAAACACTATAGGAGTTGTCTCCAGGTGGCTATGCATATTCATGCTAGTAGCTTAGCATCTCTCTCCATTGAATACAGGCTGTTGATGTCAACAACCCTCATAATAGATTTATTTTTATTTTTATTTGTTGTATGTTTGAGCATTGTTAATACCTGTGTTTGGTTTGCTAGACATGTTTGATGTAGTAATGTAAGTAGATTTTTGTATTATGAATAAAATAAAATATATATTTTTTTAAGTATATAAAAAAAGTATAAAAAATAAAATAGATTACAATAATAAGATGTATCCACCAATCCAAAGACAGGACAGGCGGGAGCGAGACAACCCGCAGTGCAGCTTTGTGGACAACGACTCCCATTTTTAGGACGGAGAGACCCCTTGTCAGTATATCCATAATTTTTGGTGTAGCCAACCCAACTCTCACATGGCACTATTGGGGGGCACGGTGTGTAGTAAATCATCACTACATGAAAACCACTACATGCCGTGCCCCCCAGTCTGCGGTCAGCAGATAGACCCTTCTCAAATATATATGTTACGTCATTTTTTGGAAACGGAACGGAGAAAACAAGGGGTAGCTTGCTCTCTACGTAGTCTGATTCTAGACATACCAGTCATCATCATAGGGCCCTCCGTTGAAGAGGTATTGACGAGCCAACTCCGAATATCCAAAGTTAAAAACAAATTTAAGGCGGTACTTACTGCTGTTAATCAGATCTCCCATCTCCACCCCTTCATCTTTCAATGTGACAGTAATCGCCCCTTCCTTCTTCACTCCAAAAACGGCATCCTCTTCTTTCACAGTAACCTCCTCCTCCTCCTCTTTCACTCTGAAGGCGTCTTTCTCTTCTTCTTTCACCGTAACAGCCTCACCCTCTACTTCTTGTTTTACTGTGACATCCTCTTCTTCCTTCTCCTCTTTCACGACAATGTTCAGCCCCAGAGCTTCTTTCTCCGTCCAGTAGACCTCCTCTTCTTTAACAGGAGGGGAGAAGTTTAGGGAGCTCATGTTCGGAGATGTTAGCTAGCTAGCTATCATTAGCGACTAGGCTAGTGCTAACTTACCCAGCCAGCTACTATAGCTGACTAATACAAAATAACGTAATATTAAATTAAATAGGTTAACAAGTAGATACGACAGAAGTGTGTCTAAAACACAGTAGCTAATATACACCGAAAGCGTATAAATAGCTGGAATCTTTCGGCTATGTTGACTAGCAAGCTACCGAGGTTGTTGACTGGCTGTTTTTGAAGAACCGTCCACTAGATTACACGTCACACTAGCAGCATCGCCTGAAATATGCACATCGCCGTCTGCTGACTGGAGTGGGAAACGCAGTTGAGGATCATATTTTATTTTCAGACAAAGACTTTTTAAATGGATTTAATTAAATAATACTATTATATTGAGACATACAAAGACCTGAATGTGTCGGTTGATTAGTGCGAATAAAAAATGTTTACTACAGCACATTTAAGGCAGTTTCATTTAAGTCATACTAAATCTTAATAAGTAGCTAGCTGCAGTAGGTCTATACTGCTCCTACATGGTGTAACAATACATCATGTAGATGTATATAATGAACAGACTAGGTCTATACTGCTCCTACGTGGTGTAACAATATATCATGTAGATGTATATAATGAACAGAATAGGTCTATACTGCTGGGTCACTTAGAAATGTCCTTGTTTTTGAAAGAAAAACATTATTTTTTTTGTAAACAGTGTGTGGGCCTTCTTGTTCTTTATCAAAGCTTTTGTAAACAGTGTTTTTGCATGCAGCAATTCAACCATGAAGGCCTGATTCACGCAGTCTCTAAACAGTTGATGTTGAGATGTGTCTGTTACTTGAACTCTGTGAAGCATTTATTTGGGCTGCAATCTGAGGTGCAGTTAACTCTAATGAACGTATATTCTGCAGCAGAGGTATCTCTGGCTCTTCCTTTCCTGTGGAAATCCTCATGAGAGCTTACCCATACCTTGTCACAACACAACTGATAGGCTCAAACGCATTAAGAAGGAAAGAAATTCCACAAATTAACATTTCACTAGGCACACCTGTTAATTGAAATGAATTCCAGGTGACTACCTCATGAAACTGGTTGAGAGAATGCTAAGAGTGTGCAAAGCTGTCATGAAGGCAAAGGGTGACTGCTTTGAAGAATCTCAAATATAAAATATATTTTGATTTGTTTAACCCTTTTTGGGTTACTGCATGATACAACATGTGTTATTTCATAGTTTTGATGTCTTTACTATTATTCTACAATGTATAAAATAGTCAAATAAAAACCCTTGAATGAGTAGGTGTGTCCAAACTTTTGACTGGTACTGTATGTAAATGTGATATTTCAGTTGTTGTTTTTGTTACATTTGAAACATTTATAAAAACCTGTGTTTGCTTTGTCATTATGGGATATTGTGATGTCACTATGGGGTATTGTGATGTCATTATGGGGTATTGTGATGTCATTATGGGCTATTGTGTGTAGATTGAGGGTAAAATATTGATTTAATCCATTTTAGAATAATGTAACAAAATGTGTAAAAAGTGAAGAGGTCTTTATACTTTCCGAATGCACTGTATATATAGGGGCAGTACTTAGTGATATCACTTCATAAAACAGGAGGTACAAATATATAACATAGGTTCACAATATCAACATTTAATGTATCAAAATATATGACCAAGCTGGAAGTGTAAACGCCAGCCCAGCCACAATCCTAGAGGTTCACTGATGATCAACCTCCTCCTTCACTTCTGACTCCAGTGATCAATCCAGAGCGGTCTTCTTTTTTGGGGAATCCCGATGGACAACGTCATCGAATAGGCTGTCATCACAACTACCGCCCACAAGTTAATTGTCATTCAGGTTATCAATAGGAAGAGCATTAGCAATATGTCCTGTCTGGTAACTTGTCTCGTTCAATGGATTTAAAATGGCAGGTGCACAGGGAGAAACCCCATTTAAAAAACTTTTGGAAGTCTTTAGCTGTATCAAAGTCTGTGGCCTGTGATGTTGGGACAAATGATAGTCCCTTATTATACAAGAGACAGAATTCACAAATTCTACAGCACAACGACAGAGTCATGTCTTAAGTGTAAAACTAACAATGACTCAATAATCCATGCATTCTGGGAATGTTATGAAGTCCAAAAGTTATGGGCGGAGTTAGAAAGTTGGCTGTCAGAAGTACAATATCCGTCTGTCTGTATAGTTCAAGACATGGAATATGTGGATGCAGTGAGATACCAGATGGTCGGACAATACTTTTCTCGTCAATCGTCTTAAATACTATTCTTAAAAAACTGGAAATCAATCAATCCTCCGCTGTTAACGCAATGGAAAGGTCAAATTCTTTATTATCTAAAAATGTAAAGTGCTTGGGCGACAGAGAGAAATAAAATGGTGGAGTTTGAGGCCATGTGGCGGAGAGTGATGCTGGAGATGGGGGTGTGTCAGTGGCGACCTGTCATTCAGGGCAGAGCCCCAGAATTTTTGCCCCAAGAACTTAAATATATATATAAATATATATAAACATGTGGGCGGGCTTGCCTGTTTTGCATGTTATTTTGACATTAATAAGTGTCACATATCAGTTTGCAAACAATGTAAAAAAAATGTTTTATATCATTGAGTTAATACATTTGCATACACACATGGTATCTTTTTTCTTTTCTTGGGTAATGCAGCTCCAAATTGCAGGTGTTTCAGCCTAGCTCAGTGCTTTCTCTGGTGGTGGGGCGAGCTAGCAAAATATAGGAGCATTGCGCTGTAATTGGCTCAGTGTTCTGTCACTCATGGGGACACTACGTCGTGGTGAAGTTTATGTCCTTAGTAAAGGTAGACATCCAAAATGTTAGCCCTTTGGGTCCTACCATAGGTAGCTAACAGCCATGGAGGAGGGTGAAAGGATAGCAGCCCCAACTGTCAGTGAGAGAGTAGGCTATTCTGGATAGGGCAGGTACTTTTATGTAGTTCCTGTCCCTAGAAGTGAGGACGGAGATAATAGTAACATAATATTCAGTGTGGTGTAATTTGACTATAATGAAGTCTGTTTCTTGTGAGGTTTTCTGTCCTCAGATAAAGAGCGCTATGAAAGCCAGTCTACATATGAAGAGGTCCCAATGAGGAGCAGTGGTTCTCAGTCCTGGGGACTCAAAGAGGTGCACATTGATGTTTTTGCCTCAGCACTGCACAGCTGATTCAAATGATCAACTCATCATCAAGCTTCAAGTGGTATTTATGTATTCATTTGTGATGTCATCCTTGATATGATCCTGTTATTGTCACATGCTACACATGTACATATGTGTGCCCATGCATCTAGCAATCCAATGTTATCATGATTTGTTATCAGGGATATTATACTTTAGTAATCCACAATGACCTGGTGATGTAAAAGTCCAATAATTACATTGTCTTCCATATTCCTACAGATACCTTGTAACTGGAGATTCCTTAAAAACGATTTCCTACAGGTAATGTGTAGGGCACTTGTAACGGGTGTCGTCCTCCTCTTCCTCGGAAGAGGAGAGGAGAGAAGGATCGGTGGACCAATACGCAGCGAGGTATGTAGACATAATGAATTTATTTAAACAAGAACAAAAACGAACTATACTTGAAATGATTACAAAATAACAAACGGACAACGTAGACGAAACCTGAACATGGAACTTACATAACAACACGAAGAACACACGAGCAGGAAACAGACTACATCAAAACGAAAACAACCGAAACAATCCCGTGTGGTGCGCAGACACAAACACAGGAGACAATCACCCACAAACAAACAGTGTGAAACAGCCAACCTATATATGGTTCTCAATCAGAGGAAAACGTCAAACACCTGTCTCTGATTGAGAACCATATAAGGCTAATTACAAGTGACCTAAACATAGAAACACAAAACATAGAATGCCCACCCCAACTCACGCCCTGACCAACTAAACACATACAAAAATAACATAAAACAGGTCAGGAACGTGACAGAACCCCCCCCTCAAGGTGCGAACTCTAGACGCACCACCAAAAGTCTAGGGGAGGGTCTGGGTGGGCATCTGTCCACGGTGGTGGCTCAGGCTCTGGGCGTGGTTCCCATCCCACCATAATACATCCCCACTTTTTTATCCCCCTCACAATGCCCACCCTCCAAATAACCCCACCTAAATTAAGGGGCATCATCAGGATAAGGAGCAGCACCGGAATGAGGGGCAACACCGGAATGAGGGGCAACACCAGAATGAGGGGCAACACCAGAATGAGGGGCAACACCAGAATGAGGGGCAACACCAGAATGACTGGCGGATCCTGGCTGGCTGGCTCTGGACGCTCTTGGCTGGCGGAAGGCTCTGGACGGTCATGGCTCGCTGACGGCTCTGGACGGTCATGGCTCGCTGACGGCTCTGGACGGTCATGGCTCGCTGACGGCTCTGGACGGTCATGGCTCGCTGACGGCTCTGGACGGTCATGGCTCGCTGACGGCTCTGGACGGTCATGGCTCGCTGACGGCTCTGGTTGATCCGGTCTGGCGGAAGGCTCTGGCTGATCCGGTCTGGCGGAAGGCTCTGGCTGATCCGGTCTGGCGGAAGGCTCTGGCTGATCCGGTCTGGCGGAAGGCTCTGGCTGATCCGGTCTGGCGGAAGGCTCTGGCTGATCCGGTCTGGTTGGCGGCTCTGGCAGATCCTGTCTGGTTGGCGGCTCTGGCAGATCCTGACTGACAAATGGCTCTAGCGGCTCCTGACTGACTAACGGCTCTGACGGCTCGGGACAGACGGGCGGCTCTAATGGCTCGGGACAGACGGATGGCTCAGATGGCGCTGCGGAGACGGATGGCTCAGATGGCGCTGCGGAGACGGATGGCTCAGATGGCGCTGCGGAGACGGATGGCTCAGACTGATCCTGTCTGGCGAAGGCTTTGGCTGCTCCTGTCTGGCGGAAGGCTCTGTAGGCTCATGGCAGACGGGCAGTTCATGCGGCGCTTGGCAGACGGACAGTTCAGGCGGCGTATGGCAGACGGACAGTTCAGGCGCCGCTGGGCAGACGGGCAGTTCAGGCGCCGCTGGGCAGACGGGCAGTTCAGGCGCCGCTGGGCAGACGGCAGACTCTGGCCGGCTGAGACGCACTATAGGCCTGTTGCGTGGTACCGGAACTGGAGGTACCGGGCTAAGGACACGCACCTTCAGGCTAGTGCGGGGAACAACAACAGGGCACACTGGACTCTCGTGGCGCACTCTAGGCCTGGTGCGTGGTACCGGCACTGGTGGCACCGGGCTGAGGGCACGCACATCAGGATTAGTACGGGGAGAAGAAACAGTGTGTACAGGGCTCTGGAGACGCACAGGTGGCTTAGTGCGTGGTGCCGGAACTGGAGGCACTGGGCTGGAGACACGCACCATAGGCAGAGTGCGTGGAGGAGGAACAGGGCTCTGAAAACGCACTGGAAGCCTGGTGCGTGGTGTAGGCACTGTTGGTACTAGGCTGGGGCGGGGAGGTGGCACCGGAAATACCGGACCGTGCAGGCGTACTGGCTCTCTTGAGCATTGAGCCTGCCCAACCTTACCTGGTTGAATGCTCCCGGTCGCCCGACCAGTGCGGGGAGGTGGAATAACCCGCACCGGGCTATGTAGGCGAACCGGGGAAACCATGCGTAAGGCAGGTGCCATGTATGCCGGCCCGAGGAGACGCACTGGAGACCAGACGCGTTGAGCCGGCCTCATGACACCTGGCTCAATGCCCAATCTAGCCCTACCAGTGCGGGGAGGTGGAATAACCCGCACCGGGCTATGCACACGTACAGGAGACACCGTGCGCTCTACTGCGTAACACGGTGTCTGCCCGTACTTCCGCTCTCCACGGTTAGCCTGGGAAGTGGGCGCAGGTCTCCTACCTGCCCTTGGCCCACTACCTCTTAGCCCCCCCCCCAAGAAATGTTTGGGTAGTACTCACGGGCTTTTCAGGCTTCCAGCCACGTCTCCTTGCTGCCTCCTCATACCACCGCTGTTGGGCTCTCGCTGCCTCCATCTCCTCACGAGCGCGGCGATATTCCCCAATGTGCGCCCAGTGTCCTTTTCCCTCCAATACTTCGTCCCAAGTCCACGAGTCCTGGTTGCTCTGTTGAGCTCTCCCCCGCCGCTTGGTCCTAGGTTGGTGGGTGATTCTGTAACGGGTGTCGTCCTCCTCTTCCTCGGAAGAGGAGAGGAGAGAAGGATCGGTGGACCAATACGCAGCGAGGTATGTAGACATAATGAATTTATTTAAACAAGAACAAAAACGAACTATACTTGAAATGATTACAAAATAACAAACGGACAACGTAGACGAAACCTGAACATGGAACTTACATAACAACACGAAGAACACACGAGCAGGAAACAGACTACATCAAAACGAAAACAACCGAAACAATCCCGTGTGGTGCGCAGACACAAACACAGGAGACAATCACCCACAAACAAACAGTGTGAAACAGCCAACCTATATATGGTTCTCAATCAGAGGAAAACGTCAAACACCTGTCTCTGATTGAGAACCATATAAGGCTAATTACAAGTGACCTAAACATAGAAACACAAAACATAGAATGCCCACCCCAACTCACGCCCTGACCAACTAAACACATACAAAAATAACATAAAACAGGTCAGGAACGTGACAGCACTGCAAGGTTGGGTGACCAGGGTCATCTGGGACTGCCTCCTGGAGGTATTCAGGTGTGTGTGAAGGCTACCTGTGTCCTGCGTAACTTCATGAGGATGGACACGAGGATCAGGAGGGGATCTGGAGCTCGCCGCCGTGTTCCAGAGGAGGAGTCTGCTGCTCTGCAGGATGTTTCAAGGATGGGGTCCAACAACGCAGCAAGAGAGGCAATCCGTGTGCATGAGATCTTCACCTCCTACTTCTTCAAAGAGGGTGCTGTTCCCTGGCAACACCATAGACTACACTATGCACAACCAAAGGCTCTTTTAAGAGCCATTCACATTGCAATAAGAGTATTCTTCCATTTACTGAGCTATGTCAACTGCAGTTATTCAATTCCCAGTTTCTCTCCCTTTGATTTCTACTTCTCAGGTGAGGGTGCTGTTTAGGTAAGGGTGTGATGTCTGTGCAAAAACAAAACAGGCTATTTTAAATCACCCATATTGAAAACATGTAGAACAATTAGACACCCTATAACCCACACCTACACACTCCTGTATCAATCTGATTGATGGATTGTGTTGTGCAGTAAGCATGCTCAGGTGTATAACTGTGGCTCCTTCCACCTTCAACGAATAGGCAAGAGGGCCAACCATGGAGAATAGTAAGACACTTAATTATTTCTATAACTACGCTATGTTGTTTGTCCTTGTGTGTCCGTTCATGTTTTTCAGCATAAAGTACTCTGCAGCCACTTATTGTGATGTGGACACCAGGTGAGGCCACACACAGATTCCTGTTGAACACTGTCGCTTTAACTACCTTATTTTCTCAATAACAGTCTCTCTCCTTCACTTCATCCCTCTCTCCCCTTCTCCCTAAATCCTCTAGGTTATATCAGCTGTGTCGGTGAAACCCTCCTGCATCTGAACTGGCTACATAGAGGGCACAGCATGATCAGAGGTGAGAGGTCACTTGGTCAGGTCAACAGGAAGTATTATTAAAGAGATGCTTTACATTGAAATAGAGATAGATGCAGTAGTCCCAGAGTTAATGATCCCAGGTCAGTTTATATTATACAGGAAGTATTATTTAAGAGATGCTTTACATTGAAATAGAGAGAGATGCAGTTGTCCCAGAGTTAATGATCCAAGGTCAGTTTTGCATTTCAGCTCCTGATTGATGACTAACAATGTTAGAATAAAAACACAAGGCTTAAACATGCTATCTCTCTCCATCTGTCTCTCGTCTGCAGATATGTTTTGATGTGAGAGGATGCCAACCCCCAGTCCCATCATCGCCACCTCACCTGCTTTTAAGATGACCTTTGGGCCGACGAGAGACACTATTATGTAATTGTGATGAACTGAGAGAATATTCAGGTAGCACTGTGATTCATTAATCATGTGCTGCCTTCCCTGCTCCTATGTGCTTACCTCTTTCCCTTTCTGTCTTATAAACCTCTCCCGCCACCTCCTCTTTCTTCCTCTGTTTTTATAATGCACAACAGATGTGCATTGAAGTACAGATTGAACTTGTATTTATAACACTTGGATAATGAGCTTTTCAATAAAGCGTTTCACATTCTCTACTGGTTGAAATGAAGTGTAATTTGATGAAATACTCCACCTATCCTATGTTTACCAGATCAATGCAGATGAAGGGCAATAGATGTTGAGATGAACCGGTTTTAGAGTATTTACATGATGCATAGGAAGTGGTGTTCTGTTTTTTAACATTATATTTCTGTATATATGAATTAACTAGTTAAATCCTGTTTCTAGTCTATTAGTTACAATGTGTAACCATTGATGTCCCTTTACCAAGATTGGTAAACACTGTTGAAGTGTATAATTGTAATACATACATGCAGACACAGCGTCATTAAAATACTGGAATTTGATACTCCTGGTATTGGATATGACTGACAAATAATCTCAAAGACATTCATACCTAAACTGCACCTTTATTTGCCAGGGTAGAGTACATGATCAGTGAATATATAAATGTATGTACAGGCTACAATGTGGTGATCTCATGCATGGTAATAACCACATGTATATACGACTTGCATCCTTGGTACAACATGATATTATATTCTACTCAATCCATAGGCTTCATTAATGTCATTTAGGCTGTTTTGAAGTTGATACAACTGGCTATGATAGCTGAGGTTCATAGCTAGGTTCTGAACTAATATGTATACCAAACGTTTGGGTTCATACACAGGTCTGCTAGATAGCTTGCTACACATCCATAGGCATACAGGGATTTTAATCATCCACTGCACAATAAGCAAGAACATAGCTAGCTACGTTATTTCATTTATCTGCATGGCAAATATCAGCATGGCAAGCTTACAAAATTGTACATTCATATTGCAGTAAATTCTTCAGCTAGCTAGATTCTATACATCCACTGTTTCACAAAACGACAGCTTGGTTTGCTGGTTGTTTCAGGAGTCCCTAAAACAACCAGAAGTACAATTTCATACTCAAGGCACAACACCCATAAAGCTAGCCAGCTAGCTGGTTAATGTTAGCTAGTCAGCTTGCTTGCTAAATCGCGATTTTCGTAAATTAACTTTATGATAAAAAAAAACGCATAATCGTTTGTCCCCACATCAACTAAGATGCGATGGAACGGTTGACGAAAAAAAGAAATCACAGAAAAATATATAGACTAATATTGATTTATTTAGGGGGGGCTAATGAATATTTTAGGCCTAGCGGCGTCAATGATTCCTACCCTTTAACTTTTTGTCTGAAAATTAAATATATATTTTTCTCAACTGCGTTACCCACTCCTGTCAGCAGATGGCGATCTGCGACTTTAAGGCAATGCTGTTAGTGTGACGTATAATCTAGTGGACGGAACGCTTCTATCACCAGCAGCAACACTTAGTCAGCCACCTCCGTAGCTTGCTAGCCAAAATAGCTGAACCAATAAAGCTCTTTAGACGCTTTAGTGTTTATTAGCCACTGTGTTTTAAACCCACGTCTGTCATCTAGTTTGTTATCCGATTTAATTTAATATTTACGTTGTTGTTATTAGTCAGCTAGCGGACTGGTTAAGTTAACATTAGCCTAGCTAGCTAACATTCCCGACCATGAGTTCACTAAGCTACTCTCCTCCTGCTAAAGAAGAGGCGTTCTGCTGGACGGAGAAAGAAACTCTCGTGAAAGAGGAAGAGGAGGCTGTTTCAATACAAAAGCAAGTAGATGGTGAGGCTGTTACTGTGAAAGAAGAAGAGAAAGACGTTTCAGTGAAAGAAGAAGAAAACGCGTTCAGAGTGAAAGAGGAGGAGGATGTTTCAGTGAAACAAGAGGATACAGATTTTGGAGTGAAAGAGGAGGGGGAGATGACTGTCACATCGAAGAAGGAAGAAGAGGAGGAAACTGGATATCTGGGCCCGGTTTCCCAAGGGCATCTTAAGGCATCCAATGGTTCTAACGATGAACGGGCCCTGGTTAACACTAGTAAGTACTTAAAAACAGAGGCACAAACTCTGCAGTTGTTGAACTGATGTTAGGTGTTAAAGGGGAAATGTGCAATTGCTACATCAATTTTTAAACGTTTTATTATTTATTTATAGCCATTGATTCTTGAAGACTATAACATATGCCTCATGAGCTCAGTTCAACTGTTGTACCCCATCAGAACCCCAAATAAGCTTTTTTTTACTCCAATGTTCAGAAACAATGTAAATCAACACTGTATAGCCTCAACATGGTTAAAACTATAATGTTCATATCATGGATGGTCAGTCCTTGCATCCATATGGCTGTCTATGAATTTGAGACCAGTTACATTTCTCCAGCCCCATAGGCTGAAATCCCCAGGGGGGACACGACCCCCCCCATCCTGGGAAAAATATGATTTGTCCCCCCCCAATATATCACTGTAAACATAACTATGTAATTTCAATAATATTAATAATAACGCAATGAAAGCACTTATGCTGATTATAGACACTTAATAGCGCGTTTTTAAGTTTCAAAAGATTGCGACCCCCGCCCTTTTCCTCACAATGGTTTGATCCACTGTCAGTTCCTTAGCTGGCAAGGTAAAAGAGGGTTCTTATCTACTGTGTGAAAGCCACTCAATGCACGTAACTGAC
The DNA here is from genome assembly GCF_045679555.1 of Salvelinus alpinus. NCBI lineage: Eukaryota > Metazoa > Chordata > Actinopteri > Salmoniformes > Salmonidae > Salvelinus > Salvelinus alpinus. Next base: position 50,112,419 of record NC_092105.1, on the reverse strand, counting down.
GTGAGGTTTATCTCATCAATCGGCCATAGTAATGTTTTTTTTATGTTGGCAGGATTCACACACACTAGCTGAATTTGCCCGAGCAAGCACGCAAACTAAAGCAAACGTTAACCATGTAGCTAGCTTGTACCTATTCCATTTATGTGGCGTCGTCAAAGATGGAATCTTTGCTATCGTCAGTTTATTCCAAGATTAGCATGCAGCTGGAGTGCTTCAAAGTCCCTGTGATAAGGTTAGCGATAAACTGAAGTCCAAACTGAACAGAACAGAACTACACTCTCTTCTACCATTGTCTTAAATATATTTAATGGTCTCGTTGCAAAAGCTAAATTGTCGCTAGTGAATTTCTTATTTTATTTCACCTTTATTTAACCAGGTAGCAAATATTATAGCAAACACCACAGAAACGGAATTGGTGCTCGCTAGCTTTGCAAATTCAGCTATTGTTGGAAGCCAGCCAATATGAAACAAACTATATTAAAATTACGAAAGGTTGCAGCATATGTTGTGTAAATGGTGAACTCATACAGCTGTCAACTCTTGTCACTTCAATCCGTTTCACATTTGCTAGCTACCTTTTAGATCGAAGCACATATAGAATGATAGAAGATAAGATGATAGAAGCCCATCTCCTACTGTAAATAAGCCAGCCAGCCAGGTAGAAAAATGGCAGAAAAAAGACGGACATCAGAGTATTTTTCAGTACACCAAAACGCAAAGTAAGAACCCTAGTAGCCTAATATCTCAAAGACTAGTTGATAAAATGTTCATAAGAAAGAAGTGAAATGCTAATAGAAATGTTTCACAATGATGTCATTAGGCAGAGCAGGCAACAGATTGCACACAGACAGAGTTGGGGACAGATATGCAGGGACAGACTGGCAGAGACAGGGAGTCTCAGGTAAGTTTGTTGAGTCTTTGTTTGGCAACATTATGAAAGGTTCTCCATTTTTTTGTAGTAAATAGGGACATAATTGGAAAATGCCATGGATACCCCCACTCTCAACTTAAACTGGTGACTGAACTAAGATTTGTTTAAGGCAATGGTATTGCTGTTGTGATTAATTGTGTAGTTTTAGGTACCGGTAGTTACGAGTACGGCAAACACCTTATTTATTTTCTAGGAGATAGACTGTGAGTCATTGAGGGTGGTGAAAGGGAAAGAGCCAGGGAGAGAGACTTCAGAGAACCATGTCACAGCCACGGCAGGACCAGGTGTCACCCTTGTTGCCAGCAGCACCAGTATAGGGGACAGTGGCACAGCATTGTCCAGTTACCTCAGTGATGGCACAAAACTATATCAGCCACACCCACAATTTATAGAACCGCAAACTCTTGCCAACAGAGTGTTGACGTTTCAAGAGAGATGGTTTCGCGATTTTCCCCTGGCTACATTATAATCCATCAATAAAAGGAGTGTTGTGTTTTCACTGTAGCCAAGGGTTTTCAAGCCAGCCATCTTTTGGCCAAAGAGAAGATGCTGCCTTCATTAGTGCAGGATTTAGGAACTGGAGAAAAGTGGGAATTTATACCAGCTTTTGAAACTTAGGGCAGAAGAGGATGATCCCATTTTACTGAAGTGGTTAACAGAGCGTACCACAATGTACAAATGCCCCAAAGCACGGAATGAAATGCTGAACATCATGGCCAATACAGTCATTCGAGCCATTGCAGCTGAGATTAGGTCTCTTCCGATTGTACAATTTTCAGTAATTGTTGATGGTACTCACAATGTCTCTGGTGCTGAACAGGAGAGTGTCTGTCTGCGTTATGTTGACCATGACCTTGTCCCTCACAAGGAGTTTATTGGGCTGTACAGGGTGTCGGAGACAACAGGCGAGGTCATTGCGGAAGTGGCAACTGATGTGTTGTTGAGGCTCAATTTGCCCATGTCTGGCTTACGTGGGCAGAGTTACGATGGTGCCTCCAACATGGCAGGAAAATACACAGGTGCACAGGCAATTGTGAGGAGGCAGCAGCCATTAGCCCTCTATGTACATTGTGGAGCACACAGTAAATCTGATTACACAGGCTGGCTGCTCAGCCTCCCCACTGATCTGGGATTCCCATTCTTGGGTCCATCAGTTAGGTGTCCTCTATGGCCAGTCAGGAAAGTTTAAGAGCATGTTTGAATCAATTGTCACGTCCAAAGATACAAATCTGACCACCCTGAAACCCCTATGTCCAACAAGGTGGACTGTGCAGAATACTGCTATTAGAGCTGTGCTAGGGCAGTATGAGCGGATACTAAGCAGCCTAGAGGAGATGGCAAAAACTGCATCCAAGACAGCTTCAACTGCCAGTGGCTTGTTCGAGCACTTCAGCAAAGGCAAGACTGTGTTGGGCCTCACACTTGCCTCTGCTGTTCTTGGAGAGCTTGAATGTCTAAACATTTCACTGCAGAAGAAAACTCAGACTGTCTCTGGTATGCAGGCTGCAGTCGAGTGTGTGCGGTCATCTCTTAGGGGCAAGAGAAATGACGAAAGCTACCTTTGACTGTATGAGAAAGCAACAACATTGATTGACTCTATTGAATCCATTGAGACGCACTCAAGACGATTTGCTGGCAAAGCAGTGGATCACTATAGGGCAGAATTTTTTTAAGTGTTGGATGGTGTGGAGGTTCAGTTTGGCGACCGTTTTGACCAGGACAGTCTAAACGTCCTGCAAAAGTTGGAAAGAGCGCTTCTCACGGGGGAGTTGGATGAGTCTCTAGATCAGTACCCAGAGCTGAACATAGATTCTCTTTCAGTGCAGATCCCTCTCTTTCACAACAAATACCCCTGTAGCAGCAGTGGAGAGGCAGCAGAGATCCTCAGGAGGCTTCCAGTGGAGGTGCGGGGGTTGTTTGACCAAGTTGAGGTGCTGATCAGAATTTTGTTTGTGGTGCCATTGGCTTCATGTGAGGCTGAGAGGAGTTTCAGTGCACTCCGCAGGTTAAAGACTTGGCTACGGGCTAGCATGGGCCAAGAGAGACTGAACGGCGTAGTTGTCTGTAATGTACATAAAGACAGGCTGGACAGTCTCAAGAGGGAAAATATCTGCCAGCAATTTGTTGGATCCATTGAAACCCACAAACATATGTTCAGTTATTTTGTTCAGTAGTGTGTATAGCAGTGGTTCTCAACCTTTTTTGGGGTACCGGAACCCCCGCATATTTTGAGGCAAGGTTTTGAGCGGTCCTCAGGGACCTCCACCCCCTCTATATTATATGTAAAGTTACTGGAAACCTTGTGGTACTGAATACGTTCATTACACTTTTTTATTTCACGGACCCCTTTCAATTACAGTAGGGACCCCTAGGGGCCCATGGACCCCTGTTTGAGAACCCCTGGTGTATAGTATGATATTTGTTCTTTTGTTTAGTCGTTTTCAGTTTTTAGTACATGACCGTACACTTACTAATTATTTATTTAATGTTATTTTATTTAAAATTGCATACTTTGTGTGACATACTTGTCCATAGCTGCTGTTTGAAGAGTTGAGACACTGACTGAAGGATATTTTGGTTGATTTATTTGGGTTATTCATTGAAGTAGTTATTTTGCTTTTAGAACTGTGCTTATTTGTATCTTTTTGTTCTTGTAAAACTATTGTAGTAGACTCAGGCCAGTGGAGATCAACTTTGTGATGGTTCTCAATGGAGATTATTTTAGACGAGATCACACCATGTTCATTGTATTTACGAAAACTGCACCCATACAGTGTACAGTACCATTGCCACCTACTGGCCTTTCTTGGTATTGCTGGTTGTAAGTACAAATACCTGCATACATACTGGACTGAAAAGGAATACTGCTATAACTATTATTATTAGTAGTATTATAATGATTTAAACATTTGAACAAGTTGGGACAACCCTTCAGTTAACTACTGTACTTATCAATTATCCAGTAGTAGTGATTATGGTTCCTCAATATACATTTAACATATTACAACGTAGGCTATGTGTTACAGCACTACTTTTGGTGTCCCCCTCAGGAATTGCTCTTGAGAAAATGTCATGTAATTGTCCCCTCCAAAGTTGATATCAGATTTTCGCCCCTGAGCCCCATCCATAATTTTATTACCAAAACAGTGGTGGAATGACTGCTTAGTTTTTGTTTGAACTGCAGATTGGTTGATTGATTGTGTCGCTTTTTTAAAGGGGCAACCTAGTTTTTAAACAGAAACAAAATGGCAGCCCAGAGACCTGAGCTGTGTTTGAATACTCATACTAATGAACTCGTACTATTTGTCACGTGAATTGAATATGTAGTATGCTTATTTGTCATAGTATATGGATACAGTTAGTATGCCCAAAGCTCCCGGATGTTCTACTACATTCGTCAAAATACGAAGTATACATGCAGAGGACACTATTTCTGTTCTTTTAGGGCCCAAAATGCAATTCTTCCGGAAATGGGCGTGGCTTCAACTATTTTCAGATTTTAAGAAAATGGGGGGGGGGGAATGCAGCCGAAGTCCGACGAGAGAGCGGATACAAATGAACTGCTTTAACTAATTATGACAAATGTTAAGAAAATGTTGAGCTATGTAATAAAGTAATAACTTTACAGCAGTATGTACAGCTACAGAGTAAAGATGTTTCTAGGAAGCAGCAGATTGCTGAACAGAGTCAAGATGTTTCCCTCTCCCCTCTTTTTGCTGAGATACAGTTGAAGTCGGAAGTTTACATACACTTAGGTTGGAGTCATTAAAATTTGTTTTTCAACCACTCCACAAATTTCTTGTTAACAAACTACAGTTTTAGCAAGTCGGTTAGGACATCTACTTTGTGCATGACAGAAGTCATTTTTCCAACAACTGTTTTACAGATGGTTTCACTTATAATTCACTGTATCACAATTCTAGTGGGTCAGAAGTTTACATACACTAAGTTGACTGTGCCTGTAAACAACTTGGAAAATTCCCGAAAATGATGTCATGGCTTTAGAAGCTTCTGATAGGCTAATTGACATCATTTGAGTCAATTGGAGGTGTACATGTGGATGTATTTCAAGGCCTACCTTCAAACTCAGTGCCTCTTTGCATGACATCATGGGAAAATCAAAAGAAATCAGCCAAGACCTGATTGTATGCATCTGGTTCATCCTTGGGAGCAATTTCCAAATGCCTGAAGGTACCACGTTCATCTGTACATACAATAGTACGCAAGTATTAACACCATGGGACCACGCAGCCCTCATACCGCTCAGGAAGGAGACGCGTTCTGTCTCCTAGAGATAGACGTACTTTGGTGCGAAAAGTGCATATCAATCCCAGAACAACAGCAAAGGACCTTGTGAAGATGCTGGAGGAAACAGGTACAAAAGTATCTATATCCACAGTAAAATTAGTCCTATATCGACATAACCTGAAAGGCCGCTCAGCAAGGAAGAAGCCACTTCTCCAAAACTGCCATAAAAAAAGCCAGACTACGGTTTGCAACTGCACTTGGGGACAAGGATTGTACTTTTGGAGAAATGTCATCTGGTCTGATGAAACAAAAATAGAACTGTTTGGCCATAATGACCATTGTTATGTTTGGAGGAAAAAGGGGAGGCTTGCAAGCCGTGAAGCACGCGGGTGGCATCATGTTGTGGGGGTACTTTGCTGCAGGAGGGACTGGTCCATTTAAAAAAATAGATGCCATCATGAGGAGGGACAATTATGTGGACATATTGAAGCAACATTTCAAGACATCAGTCAGGAAGTTTAAAGCTTGGTCGCAAATGGGTCTTGCAAATGGACAATGACCCCAAGCATACTTCCAAAGTTGTGGCAAAATGGTTTAAGGACAACAAAGTCAAGGTATTGGAGTGGCCATCACAAAGCCCTGACCTCAATCCTATAGAAAATTGTGGGCAGAACTGAAAAGCGTGTGCGAGCAAGGAGGCCTACAAAACTGACTCAGTTACACCAGCTTTGTCAGGAGGAATGGGCCAAAATTCACCCAACTTATTGTGGAATGCTTCCCAAAACGTTAGACCCAAGTTAAACAATTTAAAGGCAATACTACCATATACTAATTGATTCTGACCCACTGGGAATGTGATGAAAGAAAGAAATCATATAATTATCTCTACTATTATTCTGACATTTCATTCTTAAAATAAAATGGTGATCCTAACTGACCTAAGACACAATTTTTTCTAGGATTAAATGTCAGGAATTGTGAAACCGAGTTTGAATGTATTTGGTGTAGGTGTATGTAAACACCTACACCAAAGGTGTAAAAGGTGTATGTAAACTTCCGACTTCAACTGTAGCTACCTAACGTTAGTTGGCTACTTATACAACAAACTTGTCAGTATATTAACTATATTCTATCTAACTAACTACCCAACGTTTATTGACTTGATTGTTCACGTCATTCTTGGCCAAGGGGTCATGTGCGTTCTCAATGGACATTGTTAATTTGGGTGCGTTCGTAAATTCGCTCTGGCGCTCTACTCCGATTTCAGAGCACTCTTGTCTGAGTGTACCAGAGCGCTCAACACCTGTTGAATATGGCCGGTGTCAGTAAACGTCGGCAAAAAAGCTCAAATTAAATTGTTGCCAGCAGCACAATTTAGTCACCAACGCTTTGGATAACATGAAAACAGCCTAAATAGCTCTGCTAGGGCGAATAAAATGGTCAGAGTGAGGTTTTCTCTCATTTGTGTTTAGCAAGCTATCCAACATTAGCCAGTTAGCTTGGGTGCTTTACTGTCGTTGTGAGGTCAGAACGCTTGGATCGACCCTACTCCTCAGCCATATTGTATTTGTTTACAAACAGTGGCCTTATACAAGCTTATGTTTGGTTTCTGGTGGGGTTATACAGTTGAAACATTTGAGGGTACGAGTTAGTTGAGGTAATATGTACATGTAGGTAGAGTTAAAGTCACTATGCATAGATGATAACAACAGAGAGTAGCAGCGGTGTAAAAAGGTGGGGGGGCAATGCAAATAGTCTGGGTAGCCATTTCATTAGATGTTCAGGAGTCTTATGTCGTGGGGGTAGAAGCTGTTTAGAAGCCGCTTGCCGTGCGGTAGCAGGGAGAACAGTCTATGACTAGAGTGGCTGGAGTCTTTGACAATTTTTAGGGCCTTCCTCTGACACAGCCTGGTATAGAGGTCCTGGATGTCAGGAAGCTTGACCCCAGGGATGTACTGGGTCGTTCGCACTACCCTCTGTAGTGCCTTGTGGTCAGAGGCCGAGCAGTTGCCATGCCAGGCAGTGATGCAACCAGTGGGATGCAATCGATTGTGCAGCTGTAGAACCTTTTGAGGATCTGAGGACCCATGCCAAATCTTTTCAGTCTCTTGAGGGGAAATACGTTTTGTCGTGCTCTTTTCACAACTGTCTTGGTGTGCTTGGACCATGTTAGTTTGTGGGTAATGTGGTGACCTGCTCCACTACAGCTCCGTCGATGAGAATGGGGGCGTACTCGGTCCTCTTGTTCCTGTAGTCCACAATCATATCCTTAGTCTTGTTCACATTGAGGAAGTGGTTGTTGTCCTGGCGCCACACGGCCAGGTCTCTGACCACCCTATAGGCTGTATCGTCGTTGATCAGGCCTACCTGCCACTGTTGTGTCATCGGCAAATTGAATGATGGTGTAGGAGTTGTGCCTGGCTGTGCAGTCATGAGTGAACAGGGAGTACAGGAGGGGACAGCGCACACATCCCTTAGGGGCCCCTGTGTTGAGGATCAGCGTGGCGGAAGTGTTGTTACATATGCTTATAACATGGGGGCGGCCCGTCAGGAAGTTCAGGATCCAGTTGCAGAGGGGGGTGTTTAGTCCCAGGTTCCTTAGTTTATTGATGAGCTTTGAGGGCATGATGGTGTTGAACGCTGAGCTGTAGTCAATGAATAGCATTCTCACATAGGTGTTCCTTTTGTCCAGGTGGGAAAGGGCAGTGTGGAGTGCAATAGAGATTGCATCATCTGTGGATCTGTTAGGGCGGTATTTAAATTGGAGTGGGTCTAGGGTTTCTGGGATAATGGTGTTGATGTGAGCCGTGACCAGCCTTTCAAAGCACTTCATGGCTACAGACGTGAGTGCTTCGGGTAGTAATTTAGGCAGGTTACCTTAGCGTATTTGGGCACAGAGACTATGCTGGACTGCTTAAAACATATTGGTATTATAGACTCGCACAGGAAGAGGTTGAAAATATCAGTGTAGACACTTGCTGGTTGGTCAGCGCATGCTCGCAGTACACATCCTGGTAATATGTCTAGCCCTGCGGCCTTGTGAATGTTGACCTGTTCAATGGTCTTACTGACATAAGCTGTGTAGGGTGTGATAGCATAGTCTTCCGGAACAGCTTGTGCTCTCATGCATGTTTCAGTGTTATTTGCCGTAGTTTATCTCGTCTTGTAGGCTCGTGTCACTGGGCAACTCTCGGCTGTGCTTCCCTTTGTAGTCTGTAATGGTTTGCAAGCCCTGCCACATCCGATGAGCGTAAGAGCCTTTGTAGTACGATTCGATCTTAGTCCTGTATTGACACTTTGCCTGTTTGATGGTTCGTCGGAGGGCTTAGCGGGATTTCTTATAAGCTTCCGGGTTAGAGTCCCGCTCCTTGAAAGCGGCAGCTCTAGCCTTTAGCTCAGCACAGATGTTGCCTGGTATCCATGGCTTCTGGTTGGGGTATGTACGTACGGTCATTGGGGGGATGACGTCATCGATGCACTTATTGATGAAGCCAATGACTGATGTGGTGTACTCCTGAATCCCATCGGAGGAATCCCGGAACATATTCCAATCTGTGCTAGCAAAACAGTCCTGTAGCTTAGCGTCTGCTTCTTCTGACCACTTTCTTATTGATTGAGTCACTGGTGCTTCCTGCTTTAATTTTTGCTTGTAAATAGGAATTAGGAGAATAGAATTATGGTCAGATTTGCCAAATGAAGGGGGGGGAGCTTTGTATGCATCTGTGTGTGGAGTAAAGGTGGTCCAGAGTTGTTTTCCCTCTGGTTGCACATTTTACATGCTGATAGAAATTTGTTAAGACGGATTTAAGTTTCCCTGCATTAAAGTCCCCGGCTACTAGGAACACTGCCTCTGGGTGAGCATTTTCCTGTTTGTTTATTGCGGAATACAGCTCATTCAATACGGTCTTAGTGCCAGCCTCAGTCTGTGGTGGTATGTAAACAACTACGAGAAATACAGATAAACTCTCTAGATAGATTGTGTGATCTACACCTCAGGCGAGCAATAGCTCGAGACTTCCTTAGATATCGTGCACCAGCTGTTATTTGCAAAAATACATAGTCCGCCGCCCCTTGTCTTACCAGACGCCACTGTTCTATCCTGCCGGTGCAGCGTATAGCCAGCCAGCTGTATGTTGATAATGTTGTCGTTTAGCCACGACTCCGTTAATCATAAGATATTACAGTTTTGAATGTTCCGTTGGTAGTTTAGTCTTCCGCGTAGTCATCGATTTTATTTTCTAAAGATTGCACGTTTGCTAGCAGAATGGAAGGAAGTGGGAGTTTATTCAGTGTCAGTTGGCTTTTCATAGCCGAGCATTCAGAGTTAGAGACAGCAGGTGTGGTAGAGAGAGTTGAAAACAGCAGTCCGGGACAAGGTAGCACATCCGGTGAACGGGTCAGGGTTCCATAGCCGCAGGCAGAACAGTTGAAACTGGAGCAGCAGCACGGCCAGGTGGACTGGGGACAGCAAGGAGTCATCAGGACAAGTAGGTCTATGTTGTTTGTTAGGTGAAGTTATGGGTCCTACAGTAGGTCTATGCTGTTGTTAGGTGAAGTTATGGGTCAATTTGGGCTACACAAAGTGTACAAACACTGATTGTAAGGCTGATGGAAAAGATAAAGAGCATTTTACAGGTTGAAGTATAAAGCAGTTGATTTGCGGCAATAACACACATTATATTAAGCAGGAGATTCAAACAAGCCTTATAATTATAATCCAAAGTTGTAATTTTCATAACACATTGTGGAAAAACTAAAACCTTCGTCCAAAACTAGCGGTTTCCACATTAGCATGGTGTTTCTACAACCAAATTGCGTTAGCATCGCCCTCCTGCTGCAACTTTAGCAAACACGGAAAGGGGTCTATATATATTGGAGACCAAAAGTCGTCTGGCACACTGCTTAGGATTTCAAAAACTTTATTATAACTTAACAATCATCTACTAATGTGAAAACAAGACTAAATATGACTTGTTGCTCCCTTGACAATTGTCAAATAATTTAACAGACGTCAATTGTTGTAGAACTTCATGGCCCTGCTCTGGGCATCACCTTTTACCTCAAATAAACAGTGGATTTCTGCTGTTGTGGGCCTTTAACCATCTGTCTGACTTTGTTGTTCACACAGGGGAGAGATGTGACTATCGTGGATCCTCTGGGGAGCCTCAACAACATAATGATGCTGACGAGGAAGAGAAGAGTCTCTCCACATCAGAACACCTAAAGAAACATCAGCGGAGACCCACAGGAAAGAAACCTCATTGCTGCTCTGACTGTGGGAAACATTGCAAATATTCATCAGACCTTAAAATACACCAGCGTGTACACACAGGAGAGAAATCTCACCACTGTTCAGATTGTGGGAAAAGCTTTTCAACATCACAGATTTTGAAGCTGCACCAGAGAACACACACAGGAGAGAAACCTCATAGCTGTGATCAATGTGGGAAGAGATTTACTCAGTCAGGCTCCCTGAAATCACACCAGAAACTACACACAGGAGAGAAATCTTATAGCTGTGATCAATGTGGTAAGAGTTTTACTACATCTAGCAATCTGACTATACACCAGAGAACACACACAGGAGAGAGATCATTTAGTTGTAATCAATGTGGGAAGAGTTTTGTTCAATCTAGCGATCTGACAGTACACCAGAGAAAACACACAGGAGAGAAACCTTATAGCTGTGATCAATGTGGGAAGAGTTTTATTACATCTAGCTATCTGACCATACACCAGCGGACACACACAGGAGAGAAACCTTATAGCTGTACTCGATGTGGGAAGAGTTTTAATACATCTAGCCATCTGACTACACATCAGCGAGTACATACAGGAGAGAAACTTCACCACTGTTCAGATTGTGGGAAAAGCTTTTCAACATCACAGACTTTGAAGCTGCACCAGAAAACACATACAGGAGAGAAACCTTACAGCTGTGATCAGTGTGGGAAGAGTTTTATTACATCTGGCAATCTGACTATACACCAGCGGACACACACAGGAGAGAAACCTTATAGCTGTAATCAATGTGGGAAGAGTTTTAATACATCTAGCCATCTGACTACACACCAGCGAGTACACACAAGAGAGAAACTTCACCACTGTTCAGATTGTGGGAAAAGCTTTTCAACATCACAGACTTTGAAGCTGCACCAGAAAACACACACAGGAGAGAAATCTTACAGCTGTGACCAATGTGGGAAGAGTTTTATTACATCTAGCAATCTTACTATACACCAGAGAACACACACAGGAGAGAAACCCTTTAGTTGTGATCAATGTGGGAAGAGTTTTACTAGATCTAGTGATCTGACGGTACACCAGAGAACACACACAGGAGAAAAACCTCATAGCTGTGATCAATGTGACAAGAGCTACTCTGATAAAAGATCTCTGATCAAACATCAGAAAATACATACATGAAGGAGTTATTTTGTGATATCAATGAAATAATGTCACAATGTAGAATGTTTTTAACATTGTAGTAGGAGTATTTTAAGGAATTTTACAATGTAGAACCCTAAAAGTTTTCCCCGTTCAATTGATTTCAGCATGATTTTGATATTAACCTTGGGAAAAATCCAGGCTCTGAATTGAAAGAGTGTTATTTATGTGATTTAACAAAAAGTGACCAACACAAAAAGAGCTGTGTTACACTTACCACGTTGGTGACCCACTTGAATCAAAATGTAACACTTGAAAATGTAGCTAGCTGTTTTCTACAAATTGTCCTCTAACCAGGGATGTACACATTATTCCCAGGTTCCGTGTGGTTTTTGAGCTGTTCGTTTTAACAGGGCGTGCAACCTCATCTCCCTCCTCTCGCACAATTGATTTCAACATGATATCGATGAGTGATGACAAATAAGTGTTGCGTTCCATTGTTTAGCGACCCCTACATTTAAATGCATCGCTCCTAAATATAGCTGACTGTCTTCTGTAGGTCTGTCAAAACTGTCATGTTTTATTATTCCATGCCTCACCATTAAGTTAATTATTGCCAAATCAAAATTAACAAAGGGGTGTACATTTGGTTTTGATATTTCATATTTACAATTCAGTAATCATAATTATTTATGCAATCAACTGACAATTTTCAGGTATAATTATATTGATGTTGTTGCCCTTCTTTTAGAATATCAGGGTTAATTCTCTATTCTCATGTACTAGAGCATGACATTGGAGACTTGGCCCCGATCCAACAACATGCCTATCGAGTGAACTCTGAAAAGAGAGAGAAGCTCAGCAGTGAAGTGGAAAGTTACTGCGGATATTGCAGGAGTTTCCTCTTGAAATCAGAAATGTTCGTGGTAAGGACAACTTAGTTGCTGATTGTCTCAAGGGTGGGCAGTCAAAAATATTTGTGTTTTGCGTTTAGCCAGTGCGTTACCATGGATCCCAATTGATTTTGACTGCACGTTTTTCTGTATTGGAGATTAGTTTTGTTTGGGCTCGTTTCAAGGGGATGAGAGTTCTAGAAGAAAACAATTACATTGTAGAAAAATATATATATTTAGAATTACATGTTTTTTTATTGTTGTCAGCCAGGTGTTACAGGCTTTGGTTTTTCCATTTATATTTTGAGGTTGGGGTATAGCTCGTTAGCATGTAGGGCGCACTGATTGGTGTCACCTTGTTAGTCAGTATGTGTTACACCTGTGCTGTCTTGTCTATCTCGTTAGTGGGAAGGTGTTTCACCTGAGCTGGTCCAGGTTCTATTTAAGAGTGTCTGGCCCAATGCTCTTGATAGATGTGGAGAGTCAACACCTTTAGTTGCCTCACCGTTTTGGTTTGCTTCCTGTCTTTAAGTTTGTTGTGGGTTTTTCTTTTGTTTCCCTCTATTTGGGCAGATTTAGTAGGTCTCATGGTGGGTGACTTTTATGTCCCAGTTATTGTTACTAGTCAACTTTCAGTGGACACAGAGCAAAATTATGTTATAATTCTTTTATTGCATCAAATGGTTGTTTTATGCAACAGAATAGAGGGTTCTTAGAACTATTGTGTCTGTGTTCTGAGGATCGGCCTCTGGGAGATGACCGCATTCCAGAGCATGAGTTAATGTTTCTGGTCTCATGGTGGGTGTCTTAGGTCCCAATTATTGTTACTAGTCAATTTTCAGTGGACACCCCCATTAGTGTCTTTCAGAGCCCCTCCTAAAAAAACAAGCTTATATTTCAGGTTGGATATTGATTCCAATTATTTTAATCAAATGGCATTTCTTTAGAATACTCATTAGTCTTTAAGTTGTTAATCTTCTGTTTTTTGTGTACTAAATATTTCATTGTTTCTTCCTGTGAAGCCATTGTGTCTGAAATGTGCTGTATGAATAAAGCTTGATATGATTTGAACATATTGCAAAACAAATGAACCCAATCAACAGACTCTTGCTAAACATGTGCAAAAGCAACACATATCTTTGTCCATCTTAGTATGAAAAACAGTATATCTCCCACTATGTCAAAATAGTGCATGGTATGTAAGTTTAGTATCACTTTTCAACCAAGAACTGAAACAAACAGATTAATACCACTTTTCAAGCCTGCTGAATGCGTGGTGGAGTGATAAACACCACCCCCGGCTCTACCAGGGGCTTGAGGTGGTCTCCCACAGCTCTACTTATGTCATTTTCTGTGGCCTTGCTGTTCCATTTCTGACTGTCTCTGCAACACAAAGAAACGCATTTAGTCATATTATATAAAAATCTCAAAGTAATGGATATGGAGCATCTATGCAAAAGGGAATATGTTCCATCATCTATGTTTATTAACATTAGTGCAAATTGTCCATTGATATAGGTGTACTTTCTGACCCCTTTTGGCTGTATGAAAGTTAATTTCCTCTCGGATACATGCATTTGTTCTTTGTGTAGAATGTACTTTACCCCATCTCTTTACATTGCTTATGCAGATTCAGTGGCCTGACTGCATCCAGACTTCTGTCATCTGATCACTCCAAGCTGCATTAGGTCTGGTACAAGTCAGGAGTTGGCTTTGGGGATGACCAGTGAAATATACCTGCTGGAGCGCGTGGTACGGGTGGGTGCTGCTACGGTGATCAGTGAGCTGAGATAAGGCGGGGCGCTTTACCTAGCAGAGACTTATAGATGACCTGGAGCCAGTGGGTTTGGCGACGAATATGAAGCGAGGGCCAGCCAACGAGAGCATACAGGTCGCAGTGGTGGGTAGTATATGGAGCTTTGGTGACTAAATGGATGGCACTGTGATAGACTGCATCCAATTTGCTGAGTAGTGTTGGAGGCTATTTTGTAAATGACATCGCCGAAGTCAAGGATCGGAAGGAAAGTCAGTTTTACGAGGGTATGTTTGGCAGCATGAGTGAAGGATGCTTTGTTGCGAAATTGGACACCGATTCTAGATTTAACTTTTGATTGGAGATGTTTAATGTGAGTCTGGAAGGAGAGTTTACAGTCTAAGCAGACACCTAGGTATTTGTAGTTGTCAACATATTCTAAGTCAGAACCGTCCAGAGTAGTGATGCTGGACGGGCGGGCAGGTTAAAGAGCATGCATTTAGTTTAACTTGCATTTAAGAGCAGTTGGAGGCCACGGAAGGAGAGTTGTATGGCATTGAAGCTTGTCTGGAGGTTAGTTAACACAGTGTCCAAAAGGGCCAGATGTATACAGAATGGTATCGTCTGCGTAGAGGTGGATCAGAGAATCACCAGCAGCAAGAGCGACATATTTGATGTATACAGAGAAAAGAGTCGGCCCGAGAATTGAACCCTGTGGCACCCCCGTAGAGACTGCCAGAGCCCCTCCGATTTGACACACTGAACTCTATCAGAGAAGTAGTTGGTGAGGCAGTCATTTGAGAAACCAAGGCTGTTAAGTCTGCCGATAAGAATGTGGTGATTGACAGAGTCGAAAGCTTTGGCCAGGTCGATGAATACAGCTGCACAGTATTGTCTCTTATCGATGGCTGTTATGATATCATTTAGGACCTTGAGCGTGGCTGAGGTGCACCCATGACCAGCTCGGAAACCAGATTGCATAGCGGAGAAGGTACAGTGAGATTCAAAATGGTCGGTGATCTGTTTGTTAACTTGGCTTTCAAAGACCTTAGAAAGGCAGAACAGGATGGATATAGGTCTGTAGCAATTTGGGTCTAGAGTGTCTCCCCCTTTGAAGAGGGGGATGACCGCAGCAGCTTTCCAATCTTTGGGGATCTCAGATGATCCGAAAGAGAGGTTAAACAGGCTAGTAATAGGGGTTGCAACAATTTCGGCTGATAATTTTAGAAAGAGAGGGTCCAGATTGTCTAGCCCAGCTGATTTGTAGGGGTCCAGATTTTGCAGCTCTTTCAGAACATCAGCTATCTGGATTTGGGTGAAGGAGAAATGGGGGAGGCTTGGGCAAGTTTCTGTGGGGGGGGTGCAGGGCTGTTGACCAGGGTAGGGGTGGCCAGGTGGAAAGCATGGCCAGCCATAGAAAAATGCTTCTTGCAACTCTCAATTATTGTGGGTTTATCGGTGGTGACAGTGTTTCCTAGCCTCAGTGCAGTGGGCAGCTGGGAGGAGGTGCGCTTATTCTCCATGGACTTTAGTGTCCCAGAACTTTTTGGAGTTTGTGCTGCAGGATGCAAATTTCTGTTTGAAAAAGCTAGCCTTGGCTTTTCCAACTGCCTGTGTATATTGGTTTCTAACTTCCCTGAAAAGTTGCATATCACGGGGGCTGTTCGATGCTAATGCAGAACGCCACAGGATGTTTTTGTGCTGGTTAAGGGCAGTCAGGTCTGGAGAGAACCAAGGGCTATATCTGTTCCTGGTTCTAATTTTTTTTGAATGGGGCATGCTTATTTAAGATGTTGAGGAAATCACTTTTAAAAGAATACCCAGGCATCCTCTACTGACGGAATGAGGTCAATATCCTTCCATTATACCCAGGCCAGGTTGATTAGAAAGGCCTGCTTGCTGAAGTGTTTTAGGGAGCGTTTGACAGTGATGAGGGGTGGTCGTTTGACCGCATACCCATTACGGACGCAAGCAATGAGGCAGTGATCGCTGAGATCCTGGTTGAAAATAGCAGAGGTGTATTTGGAGGGCAGGTTGGTTAGGATGATATGAGGGTGCCCGTGTTTACGGATTTTGGGTTGTCCCTGGTAGGTTCATTGATAATTTGTGTGAGATTGAGGGCATCAAGTTTAGAATATAGGATGGCGGGGTGTTAAGCCTGTCCCAGTTTAGGTCACCTAACAGCACGAGCTCTGAAGATAGATGGGGGGGCAATCAATTCACATATGGTGTCCAGAGCACAGCTGGGGGCAGAAGGTGGTCTATAGCAAGCGGCAACGGTGAGAGACTTGTTTCTGGAAAGGTGGATTTTTAAAAGTAGAAGCTCAAATTGTTTGGGCACAGACCTGGATAGCAAGACAGAACTCGGCAGGCTATCTCTGCAGTAGATTGCATCTCCGCCCCCTTTGGCAGTTCTATCTTGTCGGAAAATGTTATAGTTAGAGATGGAAATTTCTGGGTTTTTGGTGGCCTTCCTAAGCCAGGTTTCGGGAGGAGGCTTCCAATGGAGGCTTCCAATGTTAACATGCATGAAACCAAGGCTTTTTCGTTTACAGAAGTCAACAAATGAGGGCACCTGGGGAATGGGAGTGATGCTGGAGGCTGTAGGGCCTGGATTAACCTCTACATCACCAGAGGAGGAGTAGGATAAGGGTACGGCTAAAGGCTATAAGAACTGGTCGTCTAGTACGTTTGGAAAAGAGAGTAGAAGGAGCAGATTTCTGGGCGCGGTAGAATAGATTCAATGCATAATGTACAGACAAAGGTATGGTAGGATGTGAATACAGTGGCGGTAAACCTAGGCATTGAGTGATGATGAGAGAGGTATTATCTCTAGAAACATTAATTAAAAACCAGGTGAGGTCACCGCATGTGTGGGAGGTGGGACAAGAGGGTTAGCTGAGGCATATTGAGCAGGGCTGGAGGCTCTACAGTGAAATAAGACAATAATCACTAACCAAAAGAGCAATGGACAAGGAATATTGACGCTAGGGAGAGGCATGCGTAGCCGAGTGATCATAGGGTCCAATGAGTAGCTGGACGGGCTGGAGACACGGCGATTCAGACAGCTAGCGGGCCAGGGATGGCAGGCAAGCAGAAGGGCCTTAGAGGGACGTTGCGACGTAGGCGCCTGTTGAAAAACCCCCTCGGGCGGATTATGTCGGTAGTCCAGTCATGATGGATCAGCAGGGCCCCGTGTAGTAAAAGGGTCCAGGCCAATTGGCAGAATAAGTATTGTAGCCCAAGGAGTGGCTGATTGACCTCTACAGCTAGCCGGGAGATTGCCTAGCATAGGCTAGCTCCAGGCTAATTGGTGCTTGCTTTGGGACAGGGACGTTAGCCAGGAGAAGCCAATCAGGATAGCAGCTAGCTAGCTGCGATGATCCAGGTGAAAAGGTTCAGAGCTTGCGGTAGGAATCCGGAGATATGGAGAAAGGGAGTCTGATAAGCTCTGAGTTGAATCACGCTGTGCAGACTGGCAGGAGTTGTCCGGGCTAAAGGTTAGCTGATGACCGCTAGCAGTGGTTAGCTGACTACTAGCTAGTAGCTAGTTAGCTGGCTAGCTTCTGTTGGGGGTTCCGGTTCTGAAGTAAAGAAAATACCAGATCACATTGGGTGAGGCGTTGCAGGAGAGTATGTTGAAGTTAAGAAAAATATGAAAATATATGCGATGAAAAAAAAATATATATAAAAGATATATACACGGGACACGACAACACGAAGACAAAATACGCCTGACTGCTACGCCATCTTCGAATTAGCCATGTAGATGTATATATTGAACAGACTAGGTCTATACTGCTCCTACATGGTGTAACAATACATCATGTAGATGTATATATTGAACAGACTAGGTCTATACTGCTCCTACATGGTGTAACAATACATCATGTAGATGTGCTTCTACACCTGCATTGCTTGCTGTTTGAGGTTTTAGGCTGGGTTTCTGTACAGCACTTTGAGATATCAGCTGATGTACGAAGGGCTATATAAATACATTTGATTTTGATTTGATGTGTATAATGAACAGACTAGGTCCCCAGATCTGTGCCTCAACGCAATCCTGTCTCTGAGCTCTACGGACAATTTCTTCGACCTCATTGCTTGGTGTTTGCTCTGACATGCATTGTAAACTGTGGGACCTTATTCTCAGTCAAAAATATTAGTCAGAATACAGCCTTTCTATTCTCTCATGTTATTTCAGGTTCTCTGACTGGGAAAATGTCCTTCCACACAGAGAGAGAGAGCAGTGGTAGGGCTTTTTTAGTGTGTGTCCTCTTATGCTCCTTCAGGCTCCCTAACCAGGTAAAACTCTTAATTGCCTTATCTTAGTAAAACTCTTTCCAGACTGGGAGTATTGGCTTTTCTCCTGTGTGTATCCTCTCATGAGCTTTTAGGTCCGCCATTCGTGAAAATCTATTTTTACACTGGGAGCAGAACATGCTTTTCTCCTGTGTGTATTCTTTCATGCCTTTTCAGGTTAGCTAAAATGGTAAAAGTCTTTTCACAATGGGAACATTGGAAAGGCTTTTCTCCTGTGTGTGTCCTCTCGTGAGCTTTTAGGTCACCTAACTGAATGAAAAGAGTTTTACAGTGGGAACAGTGGTAAGGCTTTTCTCCTGTGTGTATCCTCTCATGCATTTTCAGGTTAGCTGACATGGTAAAACTCTTTCCACACTGGGAACATTGGAAAGGCTTTTCTCCTTTGTGTATTCTCTCATGCTCTTTTAATTGCCCTTTCTTAGTAAAACTTTTTCCACATTGGAAACGCTTTTCTCCTGTGTGTGTATTCTCTCGTGCCTTTTCAGGTTAGCTAACATGGTAAAACTCTTTCCACACTGGGAACATTGGAAAGGCTTTTCTCCTGTGTTTGTCCTCTCATGCAGTTTTAGGTTCCCTGACCAGCAAAAGCTCTTTTCACAGTGGGAGCAGTGGTGTTGTCTCGCTGGTTTGGATGCGTCTGGGTCTGGTTCCCCTGAAGGACTCTTCCCGCTGTCAGAGTGAGAGTCTGGTTTCTCTCCTGCCAAAGACAAACAGAGTATCCCGTTAAACAGAGTATCTCGTTAAACAGAGACCTGAATGAAACCTCCACATGATAAAACTGTCTTCCTATGAGGTTTAATCTAGACTAGATCCCTCAATAAAAGAGTAGAACTGGTCATCACAGAGTGGCTGTAGTGCTTTGTAGGCTGGGTAAATCCATTTGAATTCAATACATTTTTGACAGCATCCCTTTTGATTTATAAAAAGCTTTCCTTCTATGTTTGACTATGGAAGAAGTGGTAAGAAAGTTACTTTTTGTATCTGAATGTAAAAAACATTCATGAGATATACAGTACTAGTCAAAAGTTTGGACACACCTACTCATTCAAGGGTTATTCTTATTTTAAATATATATATATTTCTACATTGTAGAATAATAGTAAAGACATCAAATCTATGAAAAAACACATATGGAATCATGTAGTAACCAAACGGTGTTAAACAATTCAAAATAGGTTTTAGATTTTTCTAAGTAGCCACCCTTTGCACACTTGGCATTCTCTCAACCAGCTTCACCTGGAATGCTTTTCCAACAGTCTTGAAGGAGTTCCCACATATGCTGAGCACTTTTGACTGCTTTTCCTTCACTCTGTGGTCCAACTCATCCCAAACCATCTCAATTGGGTTGAGGTTGGGTGATTGCGAAGGCCAGGTCATCTGATGCAGCACTCCATCATGCTCCTTTTTGGTCAAATAGCCCTTACACAGCCTGGAGGTGTGTTGGGTCATTGCCCTGTTGAAAAACAAATGATAGTCCCACTAAGCGCAAATCAGATGGGATGGCGTATCGCTTCAAAATGCTGTGGTAGCCAGACAGGTGTGTGCCTTTCCAAATCATGTCCAATCAAGTTGTAGAAACATCTCAACAATGACCAATGGAAACAGTATGCACCTGAGGTCAATTTCAAGTCTCATAGCAAAGGGTCTGAATACTTATGTAAATAAGGTATTTCTGTTTTTTATTTTTAAGAAATGTGACATTTTTTCTCCAAACCTATTTTCTCTTTGTCATTACAGGGTATTGTATGTAGATTGATGAGGATTTATTTATTTAATCCATTGTAGAATAAGGCTGTAACGTAACAAAATGCGCAAAGACATAAGTGACAAAAAAAGTGGGTTTACATCTCTCAGATATCAGACAGACACTTCAGAACAAACTTCCTTTAGATGTTTTGGGGGACTGTTGTTCCATGTTGTGAATGTTATGCAATGCATTAGTATATGGGTTATAGCAGTATGACCAAATAATTTTTTACATAAAGTAACTTTTTAATATTTTTTGTTGATACTTCCATGGGTCTTACAGTTCAAAATCAAATAGCAAAATGATCCTTGGTATAACCTTATTAAAACAGTACTGTACTGGGGAAGCCCTTCATGTTGTTTAAACCTTAAAACAATTCCATATAGCTTAGAAGAACCCCCCCCCCCCCCCCATTATGGGGTATTGTAATGTCATTATGGGTATTGTGATGGCATTATGGGGTATTGTGATGGCATTATGGGGTATTGTGTGTAGATTGATGAGGGAAAAATGTATAATATAATCAATTTCAGAATAAAGGGATGCACCGATATTACATTGGCCAATACCGATATCCAATATTTTCCCTGCCCAAAAAAACAATACCGATAACCGATATTTAAACTTTTTGCTGCCTTTTAAGCATTCTAGTACAGTTAAATAGTTACACACACGGATGCAGCGGACTAAGCCACTGCATCTCAGTGCAAGAGGCGTCACTACAGTCCTTGGTTCAAATCCAGGCAGTATCACATCCAGCTGTGATTGGGAGTCCCACAGTAGTTGTCTGTTATTGGTGTAGAGAGGACGACAAAGGAGAGGGATCCCACATGTGGATAGGAAGATACAAATGATCATTATTATGGAAAATATTCATTTAAAATCCAGGAATTGGAGGCTTGACCTAGAGGTTGTATCCAAGTGGTTGTATCTCTCTAGGTCATGCCAGTAGGCTACAGTAGGTTGTAACTCTCTAGGTCATGCCAGTAGGTTACAGTAGGTTGTAACTCTCTAGGTCATGCCAGTAGGTTACAGTAGGTTGTATCTCTCTAGGTCATGCCAGTAGGTTACAGTAGGTTGTATCCAAGTGGTTTTATCTCTCTAGGTCATGCCAGTAGGCTACAGTAGGTTGTATCTCTCTAGGTCATGCCAGTAGGCTACAGTAGGTTGTATCTCTCTAGGTCATGCCAGTAGGCTACAGTAGGTTGTAACTCTCTAGGTCAGGCCAGTAGGTTACAGTAGGTTGTATCCAAGTGGTTTTATCTCTCTAGGTCATGCCAGTAGGCTACAGTAGGTTGTAACTCTCTAGGTCATGCCAGTAGGCTACAGTAGGTTGTATCTCTCTAGGTCATGCCAGTAGGCTACAGTAGGTTGTATCTCTCTAGGTCATGCCAGTAAGCTACAGTAGGCTGTAACTCTCTAGGTCATGCCACTAGGCTACAGTAGGATGTAACTCTCTAGGTCATGCCAGTAGGATACAGTAGGTTGTATCTCTCTAGGACATGCCAGTAGGATACAGTAGGTTGTATCCAAGTGGTTTTATCTCTCTAGGTCATGCCAGTAGGTTACAGTAGGTTGTATCTCTCTAGGTCATGCTAGTAGGCTACAGTAGGTTGTATCTCTCTAGGTCATGCCAGTAGGATACAGTAGGTTGTATCTCTCTAGGACATGCCAGTAGGATACAGTAGGTTGTATCCAAGTGGTTTTATCTCTCTAGGTCATGCCAGTAGGCTACAGTAGGTTGTATCTCTCTAGGTCATGCCAGTAGGCTACAGTAGGTTGTATCTCTCTAGGTCATGCCAGTAGGTTACAGTAGGTTGTATCTCTCTAGGTCATGCTAGTAGGCTACAGTAGGTTGTATCTCTCTAGGTCATGCCAGTAGGATACAGTAGGTTGTATCTCTCTAGGACATGCCAGTAGGATACAGTAGGTTGTATCCAAGTGGTTGTAACTCTCTAGGTCATGCCAGTAGGTTACAGTAGGTTGTATCTCTCTAGGTCATGGTAGTAGGCTACAGTAGGTTGTATCTCTCTAGGTCATGCCAGTAGGTTACAGTAGGTTGTATCTCTCTAGGTCATGCCAGTAGGCTACAGTAGGTTGTATCTCTCTAGGTCATGCCAGTAGGCTACAGTAGGTTGTATCCAAGTGGAAACAATTATCAACCCAATGTGGAAAGTGTCGAATTTGGTCAACAACAAAATGAATGGCTTATTTGCTACGTGAGGTTTACTTGATCAACAGAAGTTTCATAATGATTAAGTTGTTATGTGGACACGTGACATACCGACAACTTTGATACAAAACACTATAGGAGTTGTCTCCAGGTGGCTATGCATATTCATGCTAGTAGCTTAGCATCTCTCTCCATTGAATGCAGGCGGTTGACATCAACAACCCTCATAGAATATAAACAATAGATAATAATAAGATGTATCCACCAATCCAAAGAAAGGATAGGCGGGAGCGAGACAACCCGCAGTGCCGCTTTGTGGACAACGACTCCCCTTGTTAGGGCGGAGAGACATCTTGTCAGTATATACATAATCTTTGGTGTAGCCAACCCAACTCTCGCATGACACTATTGGGGGGCACGGTGTGTTGTTAAAAATCACAACATGCCGTGCCCCCCAGTCTGCGGTCAGCAGATAGACCCTTCTCAAATATATATGTTAAAACTTCTTAAGTGTAGGGGGCAGTATTTTTGTTTTTGGCCAAAAAACGTACCCATTTGAAACTGCCTATTTCTCAGCCCCCGAAACTAGAATATGCATATAATTGTCAGATTAGGATAGAAAACACTCTAAAGTTTCCAAAACTGTCAAAATTGTGTATGTGAGTTTAACTGAACTGATATTGCAGGCTAAAACCTGAGGAAAATCCAATCAGGAAGTGCCTCTGTTTTTGAAACCTCTCTGTTCTTATGCATCCCTATTACCCATTTAAAGGGATATCAACCAGATTCCTTTTTCTATGGCTTCCCTAAGGTGTCAACAGCTTTTAGACATAATTTCAGGCTTTTATTTTGAAAAATGAGCGAGAACAATCACATTGCGTAAGTGGATAGGTGGGGGCTCTCAGAGTGAGTTGTGTGCAACAGAGAAAGGCGGCCATTGTTACTCCCGGTCCTAGTCAAAAACCAACACTCCCGGTTGATATATTATCGAATAGATATTTGAAAAACAACCTGAGGCTTGATTATAAAAAACGTTTGACATGTTTCTGTGGACATTATGGATATTATCTGGAATTTTTGTCTGCGTTGTCCTGTGGATTTCTCAGCATAACGCGCGAAACGAACGGAGGTATTTGGATATAAAAATATCTTTATGGAACAAAAGGAACATTTGTTGTCTAACTGGGAGTCTCGTGAGTGAAAACATCCGAAGATCATCAAAGGTAAACGATTAATTTGATTGCTTTTCTGATTTTCGTGACCAAGTTACCTGATGCTAAGTGTACTTAATGTTTTGTCGAGCGATCGATAAACTTACACAAACGCTTGTATTGCTTTCGCTGTAAAGCATAATTTCAAAATCTGAGACGACAGGTGGATTAACAAAAAGCTAAGCTGTGTTTTGCAATATTGCACTTGTGATTTCATGAATATTAATATTTTCTAGTAATATTATTTGACTGTGGCGCTATGCTATTCAGCGTTGCTGATGACCATTATCCCGGATCCGGGATGGGTGGTTCAGAAAGGTTAAGTCACTTTTTGGAAACGGAATAGAGAAAACAAGGGGTAGCTTGCTCTCTACGTCGTCTGATTCTAGACATACCAGTCATCATCCCAGGGCCCTCTGTTGAAGAGGTACTGACGAGCCAACTCTGAATATCCAAAGTTAAAAACACATTTAAGACGGTACTTACTGGTGTTAATCAGATCTCATATCACCTCCTCTTCATCTTTCAATGTGACAGTAATCTCCCCTTCCTTCACTCCAAAAACAGCATCCTTCACTTCTTTTACTGAAACATCCTCCTCCTCTTTCACTCTGAACTCATCTTCCTCTTCTTTAACTGTAACGTCTTTCTCTTCTTCTTTCACTGTAACAGCCTCACCCTCTACTTCTTTTTTTACTGTGACAGCCTCCTCTTCCTTCTCTTTCACGACAATGTTCAACCCCAGAACTTCTTTCTCCGTTCAGCAGACCTCCTCTTCTTTAACAGGAGGGGAGTAGTTTAGGGTGCTCATGTTCGGGGATGTTAGCTAGCTAGCTATCATTAGCGACTAGGCCAGTGCTAACTTAACCAGTCAGCTACTATAGCTGACTAATACAAAATAACGTAATATTAAATTAAATAGGCGAACAAGTAGATACGACAGAAGTGTGTCTAAAACACAGTAGGTAATATACACCAAAAGCGTATAAATAGCTTGAATCTTTATGCTATGTTGGCTAGCAAGCTACCGAGGTGGTTGACTAGCTGTTTATGAAGAACCGTCCACTAGATTATACGTCACGCTAGCAGCATCGCCTGAAAAATGCACATCGCTGTCTGCTGACTGGAGTGGGAAACGCAGTTGAGGATCATATTTTATTTTCAGACCAAGATTTTTTTTTTATGGATTTAATTAAATAATACTATTATATTGAGACATACAAAGACCGGAATGTGTCGGTTGATTAGTGCGAATACATTTTTTTTACTACAGCACATTTAAGGCAGTTTCATTTAAGTCATACTAAATCTTAATAAGTAGCTAGCTGCAGTAGGTCTATACTGCTCCTACATGGTGTAACAATACATCATGTAGATGTATATAATGAACAGACTAGGTCTATACTGCTCCTACATGGTGTAACAATACGTCAGGTAGATAGATGTATACTACCGTACAAAAGTTTGGGGTCACTTAGAAAATGTCCTTGTTTTTTAAGAAAATCAAATTTTTTGTCCATTTAAAATAACATCATATTCATCGGAAATACAGTGTTGGCATTGTTAAAGTTGTTAATGACTATTGTAGCTGGAAACGGCAGATTTTCTTCATCCAATATCTACATTGGCGTACAGAGGCCCATTATCAGCAACCATCACTGCTGTGTTCCAATGGCACGTTGTGTTAGCTAATCCAAGTTTATCATTTAAAAGGCTAATTGATCATTAGAAAACCCGTTTGCAATTATGTTAGCACAGCTGAAAACTGTTGTGCTGATTTAACAAAGCTTTTGTAAACAGTGTGTGGTCCTTCTTGTTCTTTATTAACAAAGCTTTTGTAAACAGTGTTGTTGCATAACAATCAGGCAGTAGAACAACAATAATCATCACCCTCTTGACCAATCTTCCCTCCCGTTTAACATTGGGTTTGATTCAGACCCTGTCAGTGTACCAGGTGGACATTGGGTTTGATTCAGACCCTGTCAGTGTACCAGGTGGACATTGGGTTTGATTCAGACCCTGTCAGGGTACCAGGTGGACATTGGGTTTGATTCAGACCCTGTCAGTGTGCCAGGTGGACATTGGGTTTGATTCAGACCCTGAGTGTGCCAGGTGGTCATTGGGTTTGATTCAGACCCTGCCCGTGTGTCAGGTGGACATTAGGTTTGATTCAGACCCTGCCAGCATGTCCAGAGATGAAACTTATAACCACAGAACCACCCCTTTCATGCATGACTAAAAACACCTATGTATTAGATTTACTGCCATGGTCTAGTTTGTCACTGCATCAGACACCATTCACAATGCTGGCTGAGGTACGAATTAAACATGACATATTATTTCTTAACCATTCCCAATGCTGGGTGAGGTACGAGTAAAACATGACATATTATTTCCTAACCATTCACCATGCTGACTGGGGTACAAGTAAAACATGACATATTATTTCCTAACCATTCACAATGCTGGCTGGGGTATGAGTAAAACATGACATATCTTTTCCTAATTGAAAAAAAATCCCCATTCCTTAATCAACTAGTCTCCCACTGTTTAACCAGAATAACATGACTTGTCCAACAACTTAGGTGTCATGTATTGTCATGTTATGTTCTCTATAATGAAACATCACCAAGTGAAATAAAGTTGATAAGTTACTATTAATAGACATTAAATAAAAAATGATTGTTCAGAAATTATTAATTATTATGTTACTCTCATGAAATGTACTTGAAAATATTTGAATAATTGCAAAAGAACATAGAATAATTGCAAGGATCATATTTGCATATTGCACATGAACCGTAAGAAATCCTGAATGTATTGAAATGCCTGGGCTCGCAGGGGATGTGTTAGTTCATAACCCATCATTTATACCTGTTCATTCATAACCCATCATTTATAACTGTTAGTTCATAACCCATCATTTATATCTGTTAATTCATAACCCATCATTTATACCTGTTAGTTCATAACCCATCATTTATACCTGTTAGTTCATAACCCATCATTTATACCTGTTAAATCATAACCCATCATTTATACCTTTTGCTTGAAATGGGCTGTTCAGGCAGGCTGGCACGCTCCCTGACCTTACTCGGCAGGAACTAATGGGGATCCATAATAAACCCCAGGAAGAGTAGCTGCTGCCTTGGCAGGAACTAATGGGGATCCATAATCAACCCCAGGAAGAGTAGCTGCTGCCTTGGCAGGAACTAATGGGAATCCATAATAAACCCCAGGAAGAGTAGCTGCTGCCTTGGCAGGAACTAATGGGGATCCATAATAAACCCAAGGAAGAGTAGCTGCTGCCTTGCCAGGAACTAATGGGGATCCATAAAAAAAACCAGGAAGAGTAGCTGCTGCCTTGGCAGGAACTAATGGGGATCCATAATAAACCCCAGGAAGAGTAACTGCTGCCTTGGCAGGAACTAATGGGGATCCATAATAAATACAAATACTTTATCAATATATTTGTCTCTCTTTACTCTCGGATTCTAAAATGCTAATTAGCATCAAAGTAGACGACATGCAAGACTACAAATCCCTGCAAGCTCCTGCATGTCATCTCTAGCCGACACCTTTCACAGAACAGTTCACAGAATTGTCCATTGAAATACATTTTGACAATTTAATCATTGCTCCATTAAGGCCTGATTGGTGTAGTGCTGCAGAGATGGTTGTCCTTCTGGAAGGTTCCCTCATCTCCACAGAGGAACTCTGGAGCTCTGTCAAAGAGAACATCAGGTTCTTGTTCACTTCCCTGACCAAGGCCCTTCTCCCCCGATTTCTCAGTTTGGCCGGGCGGCCAGCTCTAGGAAGAGTCTTGGTGGTTCCAAACTTTTTCCATTTAAGAATGATGGAGGCCACTATGTTCTTGGTGACCTTCAATGCAAAAAAAACAAGTTTTGGTTTATTGTGTGTAGATTGATGAGCGGGAATAATTATTTAATTTGAGAATAAGGCTGTAACGTAACAAAATGTTGAAAAGTGAAGGGGTCTGAATACTTTACAAATGCACTGTATTCCACTGGCAGAGTTTTCTACCGCTGGCAGTTTTGTACACAGTCACGTGATACGTGGTATAGAACAGTCCAATCTTAGGAGAGTACATGGAGGCACTATACTGTGTGTCTGCAGGTGTCTATCTGGTCAAAACCACTGATACAGTTGCACCTCCACCCTCTGGTGGGATGGATCGTGTCGACAGAGAAACCTAGATTCAAATACTTAGATTTGTGTGTATTGGGTATATGTTGTGAAATTGTTAGATATTACTTGTTAGATATTACTGCACTGTCGGAGCTAGAAACACAAGCGTTTCACTACACCCGCAATAACATCTGCTAAACACATGTATGTGACCAATAAAATGTGATTTTGATTTGAAATAAACGTCCTATTTATCAAAGGTGCTTTTGGCTGGGGTCAAAATGACTCCAAAGGATTTGAATTTGTTAAAAGTCCATATTGATACAGAAACACTAAACCATGATTTAGGTTTATTAAGAACAAGTTGATTGACAAAGTCATGAAAAATTGGAAGAATTGAATAAACCACATTTAGGCTATGATAAAAGATATGCCTCTGGGGTCAAAATTATCCATGTCAGAAGTATGGTTCAATGCAAATATGTAGTGGGTGTAAAGTTTGTTTTAAATTCTCACTCATTAAACACAAATCAATCAACGCATGCTTCTCTTTGAACGACTTAATATAATTTTAAACTTTTATGAAATAAATGAAAAATAAACTTTTGGTTCCTCAACTGCGTTGCCCACTCCAGTCAGCAGCAGCGATTTGCATCTTTTAGGTTCAGGCGATGCTGCCAGTGTGACGTATAATCTAGTGGACGGGACGCTCCTTCACTAATGCTAACTAGCTATTATCCCCGACCATGAGTTCACTAAGCTACTCTCCTCCTAATAAAGAAGAGGTGGTCTGCTGGACGGAGAAAGAAGCTCTTGTGAAAGAGGAGGAGGAAGAGAAGGATTTTACACTACAAAAACAGGTAGAGGGTGAGGCTGTTACCGTGAAAAAAGAAGAGAAAGACGTTTCAGTGAAAGAAGAGAAAGACGCGTTCAGAGTGAAAGATGAGGAGGGTGTTACAGTAAAAGAAGAGGAGGAAGAGAAAGAGGAGGATGCATTTTTTTGAGTGAGAAAGGAGGAGGAGGAAACTGGATTTCTGGGCCCGGTTTCCCAAACGCATCTTAAGGCATCCAATGGTTCTAACGATGAATGGGCCCTGATTAACACTAGTAAGTATTGTCTTAAAAACAGAGGCACAAACTCTGCAGTTGTTGAACTGATGTGTGGTGTTAAAGGGGAAATTTGCAATTGCTACATCAATATTTTGACTTTTAAATTATTTATTTATAGCCATTGATTCTTGAAGAATATAACACATGCCTCATGATCTTAGTTCAACTGTTGTACCCCATCAGAACCCCAAATAAGCTTTTTTTACTCCAATGTCTAGAAACAATGTAAACCAACACTGTATAGCCTCAACATGGTTAAATCTATAATGTTGATATGATGGATGGTCAGTCCTTGCATCCATAGGTCTGTCTATGAATTTGAAACCAGTTACATTTCTCCAGCCCCATCCATCATCTTATTAGCAAAACAGTGGTGGAATTACAGCTTCGTTATTGTTTGAACTGCAGATTGGTTGATTGATTGTTCTGTGGCTTTTTTAAAGGGACAACCTAGGATTTAAACAGAAACTAAATGGCTGCCTAGAGACTTGGTTTGGTAAACAGCTGAGGGATGGGGGCTGGAGAAATGTAACCACTCTCAAATTCATAGAGAAAGCTATTGTATCAACCTTAACCCAAAACCTAGCGACCTCGTGAAGAAGTTCAGACATCTTGGCGTAACAGTTATAATGTGTTGGCTTGACAGTCGCTGCACCCAGGTTTGAGTTCAGCTCAGGGCTACCCCCTGAATTCACTACACTATGAATACAAGGACTGGCCATCCATGAGGTCATAATGATAGTTTAACCAGGTTTCTAGGCTATATAGTATATTCTATAATTGCCCGTGTAGATTTCCTGTGGGGGTCAAATTGTTAGAGCTGTTGATAAGTCATTGTATAATATTCAGCGAATTTATTTTCATGCCATTACATCATTATCGCCCAACCAGAAGAGAGAGAACTCTTCCGAACCACCACCTCCTGCTGGCCTTTGTAAATTCTGACGTTGCTGGTAATAGGCTACACAAGCAGTCGGCAACCTTTCCATTTGGAGGCCAAGTTATCTTACCATTTCTACCGATCTGCGTGCCAGTTATGATTTTCATATGCACCTTTTCATGGAACAGTTTCATTTCATTGATAATAGTATCTCAAAATCTTTGTCTGTGATTAATCTACATTCTATCTAAATGAAAATTATACAAATCTAAAAGTAACTTTTATTGCCATTGCCAACTATGTAAAAAATAGCCTACATAAAGCCAACAAATAAAAACATTGCAAATAAATGTCCTATAAATCACATGGCCTGTCTATAACGAACTTGAAACATTGTATAAAATATTCTGGGCCCTCAATTTCCCCTGCCAGTGAGTTCTGGACCGACACAGCTGTAGGCTATTTGTTTATTTATTTTTTATTTTACCTTTGTTCAACCAGGTAGGCAAGTTGAGAACAAGTTCTCATTTACAACTGCAACCTGGCCAAGATAAAGCAAAGCAGTTCGACACATACAACAACACAGAGTTACACATGGAGTAAAACAAACATACAGTCAATAATACAGTGAAAAATAAGTCTATATACAATGTGAGCAAATGAGGTGAGATAAGGGAGGTAAAGGCAATAAAAAGGCCACAGTGGCGAAGTAAATACAATATAGCAATTAAAAACACTGGAATTGTAGATTTGCAGTAGGTGAATGTGCAAAGTAGAAATACTGGGGTGCAAGGGAGCAAAATATATAAATACAGTAGGGGATGAGGTAATTGTTTGGGCTATTTATAGATGGGCTATGTACAGGTGCAGTGATCTGTGAGCTGCTCTGACAGCTGGTGCTTAAAGCTGGTGAGGGAGATAAGTGTTTCCAGTTTCAGAGATTTTTGTAGTTCGTTCCAGTCATTGGCAGCAGAGAACTGGAAGGAGAGGCGGCCAAAGGAGGAATTGGCCCTGGGGGTGACCAGTGAAATACACCTGCTGGAGTGCGTGCTACGGATGGGTGCTGCTATGGTGACCAGCGAGCTGAGATAAGGCGGGACTTTACCTAGCAGGGTCTTGTAGATGACCTGGAACCAGTGGGTTTGGCGACGAGTATGGAGCGAGGGCCAGCCAACGAGAGCGTACAGGTCTCAGTGGTGGGTAGTATATTTGGCTTTGGTGACAAAACGGATGGCCCTGTAATAGACTGCATCCTATTTGTTGAGTAGGGTATTGGATGCTATTTTGTAAATGACATCGCCGAAGTCGAGGACCGGTAGGATGGTCAGTTTTACGAGGGTATGTTTGGCAGCATGAGTGAAGGATGCTTTGTTGCGAAATAGGAAGCCAATTCTAGATTTAACTTTGGAGATGTTTGATGTGAGTCTGGAAGGAGAGTTTACAGTCTAACCAGACACCTAGGTATTTGTAGTTGTCCACATATTCTAAGTCAGAACCGTCCAGAGTAGTGAGGCTGGGCGGGCGGGCAGGTGTAGGCAGCGATCGGTTGAAGAGCATGCATTTAGTTTTACTCTTATTTAAGAGCAGTTGGAGGCTATGGAATGAGAGTTGTATGGCATTGAAGCTCGTCTGGAGGGTAGTTAACACAGTGTCCAACACAAGGGCCAGAAGTATACAGAATGGTGTCGTCTGCGTAGAGGTGGATCAGAAACTCACCAGCAGCATGAGCGACATAATTGATGTATACAGAGAAAAGAGTTGGCCCAAGAATTGAACCCTGTGGCACCCACATAGAGACTTTCTGGGGCCCGGACAACAGGCCCTCCGATTTGACACACTGAACTCTATCGAAAAAGTAGTTGGTGAACCAGGTGAGGCAATCATTTGAGAAACCGAGGCTGTTGAGTCTGCTGATGAGGATGTGGTGATTGACAGAGTCGAAAGCCTTGGCCAGGTCAATGAATACGGCTGCACAGTATCGTTTCATATCGATGGAGGTTAAGATATCGTTTAGGACCTTGAGCGTGGCTGAGGTGCGCTCATGACCAGCTCTGAAACCAGATTGCATAGTGGAGAAGGTACGGTGGGATTCGAAATGGTCGGTAATCTGTTTGTTAACTTGGCTTTCGAAGACCTTAGAAAGGCAGGGTAGGATAGATATAGGTCTGTAGCAGTTTGGGTCAAGAGTGTCCCCCCCTTTGAAGAAAGCAGTTGCTTTCCAATCTTTGGGAATCTCAGATGACACAAAAGAGAGGTTGAACAGGCTAGTAATAGGGGTTGCAACAATTTCGGCAGATCATTTTCGAAAGAACATCAGCTCTTTCAGAACATCAGCTGACTAGATTTGGGAGAAGGAGAAATGGGGAAGGCTTGGGCGAGTTGATGTGGGGGTGCAGTGCTGTTGACCGGGGTAGGGGTAGCCAGGTGGAAAGCATGGCCAGTCGTAGAAAAATGCTTATTGAAATTCTCAATTATAGTGGATTTATCGGTGGTGACAGAGTTTCCTATCCTCAGTGCAGTGGGCAGCTGGGAGGAGGTGCTCTTATTCTCCATGGACTTTACAGTGTCCCAGAACTTTTTGGAGTTTCTGATGCAGGAAGCTAATTTCTGCTTGAAAAAGCTAGCCTTGGCTTTTCCAACTGCCTGTGTATATTGGTTTCTAACTTTCCTGAAAAGTTGCATATCACGGGGGCTGTTCGATGCTAATGCAGAACGCCACAGGATGTTTTTGTGCTGGTTAAGGGCAGTCAGGTCTGGAGAGAACCAAGGGCTATATCTGTTCCTGGTTCTAAATTTCTTGAATGGGGCATGCTTATTTAAGATGGTGAGGAAGGCATTTAAAAAAAAAAAACAGGCATCCTCTACTGACGGGATGAGGTCAATATCCTTCCAGGATACCCGGGCCAGGACGATTAGAAAGGCCTGCTCACTGAAGTGTTTCAGGGAGCGTTTGACAGTGATGAGTGGAGGTCGTTTGACCGTTGACCCATTACGGATACAGGCAATGAGGCAGTGATCGCTGAGATCTTGGTTGAAAACAGCAGAGGTGCATTTAGAGGGCAAGTTGGTTAGGATGATATCTATGAGGGTGCCCGTGTTTTACGGCTTAGGGGTTATACCTGGTAGGTTCATTGATAATTTGTGTGAGATTGAGGGCAACAAGCTTAGATTGTTGGATGGCCGTGGTGTTAAGCATGTCCCAGTTTAGGTCACCTAGCAGCACGATCTCTGAAGATAGATGGGGGGCAATCAGTTCACTTTGTTTACTTGCTGTTTGAGGTGAGAAAAAAATGTGCTTTGAGAAGCTCCACAACTCATTAGTGGTGGTGCGTTATGACAATTAGAAGTACTATCCAACATCCCCAAATGGGCACATTTATAGGCCTACATTTGTGTGCAGGCCAGGGAGATTAATCCTACTTCTATATGGGTAATCAGGTGTGCATCCTTACTCAACGCATTGACAGGAGTGTTTCAAACAAAAGACAATGAATACATTTACAAAACTGACGCATCTTGCGGGGTCAGGTCTGGGTGGTCTGCCATGGGGCGTTTCATTTAGTATCCGTTTGGGTCGGCATGGGGAATGATTGTATTTCCCCATAGTATGTTGTACCTCAAGTTGATCGACTGAAAGGGAGCGTAACTTTATGACTATAATTAGTGTTCCCTGAAGGAGGGAAACGAGGTACAACACCTTTTTGGCCCCGCCCCTTCCTGGGTCGGTGAGGAGCGATATTAAATTGAATATGACCTAAGGCTCGTATTTCTGTGTTTATTATATTATAATTAAGTCTATGATTTGATATTTGATAGATTAGCAGGCTCGTAAGCATTCATTCAAACAGCACTTTCCTGCGTTTGCCAGCAGCTCTTCGCAATGCTTGAAGCACAGCTCTGTTTATGACTTCAAGCCTATCAACTCCCAAGATTAGGCTGGCAATACTATAGTCCAATAGTCAAAGTTATATGAAATACAAATGGTATAGAGAGAAATAGTTCTATAATTCCTATAATAACTACAACCTAAAACTTCTTAACTGGGAATATTGAAGACTCATGTTAAAAGGGACCACCAGCTTTCATATGTTCTCATGTTCTGAGCAAGGAACTTAAAAGTTTAGCTTTTGGCAAATATTTCACTTTTACTTTCTTCTCCAACACTGTGTTTTCGCATTATTTAAACCAAATGGAACATGTTTCATTATTTATTTGAGACTAAATTGATTTTATTTATGTATTATATTAAGTTAAAATAAAAGTGTTCATTCAGTATTGTTGTAATTGTCATTATTACACATTTTTTTGGTACTTTTTTTGGTCCTCCAATAATCGGTATCAGCGTTGAAAAATCATAATCTGTCGACCTCTGCTATGTTATTGTTTGTTAAACACTTAGTGTACAAACCCTCATTGTCAGGCTGATAGAAAAGCTAGCCAAAGAGCATTTTACTGGTTGAAGTGTTTTTTAAGTATAAAGCAGTTGATTTGCGACAATAACACAAACATATTAAGCAGGAGATTCAAGCGAGCCTTACAATTATAATCCAAAAGTAATGTGAAATGCACTCATAAGCAACCTGGAAATGGAGGTTATATTTGCTGTTAGCCTATGAGAACTCCCCTGAGTTATCCCCCATGGTGGTGAATTAGTGAATAGACACAGAGCTTAAAACTTCTTATGGCTGCAGGGGCAGTATTGAGTAGCTTGGATGAAAGGTGCCCAGAGTTGCCCATAGTAAACTGCCTGCTCCTCAGTCCCAATTGCTAATATATGCATATTATTATTAGTATTGGATAGAAAACACTCTGAAGTTTCTAAAACTGTTTGAATGATGTCTGTGAGTATAACAAATTCATATGGCAGACAAAAACCCAAGAAGAAATCCAAACAGGAAGTTGGAAATCTGAGGTTGGCGATTTTCAACCCAGCCCCTATTGAATACACCGTGGGATATGGATCTGTTTGCACTTCCTACGGCTTCCACTAGATGTCAACAGTCTGTAGAACCTTGTCTGATGCCTCTACTGTGAAATGGGGCCGAAGGAGACAGGAATTAGTCAGGTCTACCATGACCTGACCATTCTCTGACCATGCGCGTTCACATGAGAGGGAGCTCTGTTCCATCGCACATCTGAAGTCAATGGTATTCTCCGGTTGGAACGTTATTGAAGATTTATGTTAAAAACATTCTAAAGATTGATTCAATACATCGTTTGACATGTTTCTACTGACTGTTACGGAACTTTTTGGCATTTCGTCTGCTTTTAGTGAACGCGCTTCCTGACTTTGGATTTGTTTACCAAACACGCTAACAAAAATATCTATTTGGACATAAATGATGGACATTACTGAACAAAATGGACATTTCTTGTGGAAGTGGGAGTCCTGGAAGTGCATTCCGACGAAGATCAGCAAAGGTAAGTGAAGATTTATAATACTATTTCTGAGTTTTGTTGACTGCACAATTTGGCGGGTAACTGTATGGCTTCCTTTTGTGGCTGAACGCTGTTCTCAGATTATTGAATATTGTGCTTTTGCCGTAAAGCCTTTTGAAATCTGACACAGCGGTTGCATTAAGAACAAGTGTATCTTTAATTCTATGTAAAACATGTATCTTTCATCAAAGTTTATGATGAGTATTTGTTATTTGACGTGGCTCTGCAATTTCTCTGGATATTTTGGAGGCATTTCTGAACATGGCGCCAATGTAAACTGAGGTTTTTGGATATAAATATGAACTTTATCGAACAAAACATATATGTATTGTGTAACATGAAGTCCTATGAGTGTCATCTGATGAAGATCATCAAAGGTTAGTGATTCATTTTATCTCTATTTCTGCTTTTTGTGACTCCTGTCTTTGGCTCGAAAAATGGCTGTGTTTTTCTGTGATTTTGCGGTGACCTAACATAATCGTTTGTGGTGCTTTTGCTGTAAAGCCTATTTGAAATCGGACACTTTGGTGGGATTAAAAACAAGATTACCTCTAAAATGGTTTAAGATACATGTATGTTTGAGGAATTTTAATTATTAGATTTCTGTTGTTTGAATTTGGCGTTCTGCACTTTCACTGGCTGTTGTCATATCGATCCCGTTAACGGGATTGCAGCCATAAGAAGTTATTAACCTGTTTGGGCTAGGGGGCAGCATTTTCACTTTTGGATGAAAATAATGCCCAGAGTAAACTGCCTGCTACTCGGTACCAGATGCTAATATATGCATATTATTATTAGTATTGGATAGAAAACACTCTGAAGTTTCTAAAACTGTTTGAATGATATCTGTGAGTATAACAGAACTCATATGGCGGGCAAAAACCTGAGACAAAATCCAACCAGGAAGTGGGAAATCTGAGGCTTGTAGGTTTTCAACTCAGCCCCTATTGAATACACAGTGGGATATGGGTCATGTTGCACTTCCTAAGGCTTCCACTAGATGTCAACAGTCTTTAGAACGTTGTTTCAGGCTTCTACTGTGAAGGGGGGCTGAATGAGAGGGAATTGAGTCAGAGGTCTGGCAGAGTGCCCAGAACTGGTGACGCACGTTCATGAGAAAGGTAGCTCCCGTTCCATGGCTTTTCTACAGACAATGGAATTCTCCGGTTGGGACATTATTGAAGATTTATGTTAAAAACATCCTAAAGATTGATTCTATACTTAGTTTGATATATTTCTACGACCAGTAATATAATTTTTTCGAGTTTTCGTCTGACCTTTCCGCTGGATTTATTTACCAAACGCCCTAACAAAAGGAGGTATATGGACATAAATGTGGAACTTTATCGAACAAATCAAACATTTATTGTGGAACTGGAATTCCTGGGAGTGCATTCTGATGAAGATCATCAAAGGTAAGTGAATATTTATAATGCTATTGTTACACCCCTGAAAAAGGGGGGAAAGAATCACGAGTGTGATACGGAATGTTTACTCATTGAACTTTTAGTGCAATCATTTTACATAAGTAACACATTTTACAGAATAACAGATCTACAGGAAAAGATAGTTTTGTAGGGTACAAGGCTTATTCAAGTCACAACAGTATACACTGTACATCACTGAAACAAATACTATTTTCAATATAACTGTCAAGCACAAAGCTTTAACTCAGTAAACCATAACTCAATTTATCAACAGGCAATAAAGTGTTTGAAAAACCATTACACAAATAACGCCACAAAATCTCTTATTAACAACGCACATGTTCATTCACAATCGACATAAAATGGCAGCTACGTAGCAGTACCTAGCAGTACGAAGCTAGCTGCAACCGAGCAGGGCTCATATTACTCTCTGCAAACTTAACTAACTTCCTCAATATGTTACTAAGACACACCTTAAACACTCTTGACATGTTAGTGAGTTATAACATTTAAATTACTCTTTTTTTATCATCAATAACGTACCTGAAAAATGGGGGAAAGAATCACGAGTGTGATACGGAATGTTTACTCATTGAACTTTTAGTGCAATGAGAAAAAGACCACGAATTCTCCGTGAACTTGAGTGGAGACCAGAGCAATCGATCTCAGGCTCATAGATTAAGAGCATTTAGTAGATCACAGATTAACACTTTTACCCACGACAACATAAAGTAATCAACATAACGTTTACACATTCCTCTCACAATTCGTACCCTTTGTATGCTTGACGGATTTTAACACAATTATATAAATGTTATTTATCTATCAACTAATACTGAATGCATGATCTTCTTAACCTTAGATTTACATTTTACATTTACATTTAA
The DNA here is from genome assembly GCF_045679555.1 of Salvelinus alpinus. Taxonomy (NCBI): domain Eukaryota; kingdom Metazoa; phylum Chordata; class Actinopteri; order Salmoniformes; family Salmonidae; genus Salvelinus; species Salvelinus alpinus. The sequence continues at coordinate 50,074,861 of NC_092105.1, read as the reverse complement.
GTCATTTAGCAGACGCTCTTATCCAGAGCGACTTACAAATTGGTGCATTCACCTTATGATATCCAGTGGAACAACCACTTTACAATAGTGCATCTAACTCTTTTAAGGGGGGGGGGGGTTAGAAGGATTACTTTATCCTATCCTAGGTATTCCTTAAAGAGGTGGGGTTTCAGGTGTCTCCGGAAGGTGGTGATTGACTCCGCTGACCTGGCGTCGTGAGGGAGTTTGTTCCACCATTGGGGTGCCAGAGCAGCGAACAGTTTTGACTGGGCTGAGCGGGAACTGTACTTCCTCAGAGGTAGGGAGGCGAGCAGGCCAGAGGTGGATGAACGCAGTGCCCTTGTTTGGGTGTAGGGCCTGATCAGAGCCTGAAGGTACGGAGGTGCCGTTCCCCTCACAGCTCCGTAGGCAAGCACCATGGTCTTGTAGCGGATGCGAGCTTCAACTGGAAGCCAGTGGAGAGAGCGGAGGAGCGGGGTGACGTGAGAGAACTTGGGAAAGTTGAACACCAGACGGGCTGCGGCGTTCTGGATGAGTTGTAGGGGTTTAATGGCACAGGCAGGGAGCCCAGCCAACAGCGAGTTGCAGTAATCCTGACGGGAGATGACAAGTGCCTGGATTAGGACCTGCGCCGCTTCCTGCGTGAGGCAGGGTCGTACTCTGCGAATGTTGTAGAGCATGAACCTACAGGAACGGGTCACCGCCTTGATGTTAGTTGAGAACGACAGGGTGTTGTCCAGGATCACGCCAAGGTTCTTAGCACTCTGGGAGGAGGACACAATGGAGTTGTCAACCGTGATGGCGAGATCATGGAACGGGCAGTCCTTCCCCGGGAGGAAGAGCAGCTCCGTCTTGCCGAGGTTCAGCTTGAGGTGGTGATCCGTCATCCACACTGATATGTCTGCCAGACATGCAGAGATGCGATTCACCACCTGGTTATCAGAGGGGGGAAAGGAGAAGATTAATTGTGTGTCGTCTGCATAGCAATGATAGGAGAGACCATGTGAGGATATGACAGAGCCAAGTGACTTGGTGTATAGCGAGAATAGGAGAGGGCCTAGAACAGAGCCCTGGGGGACACCAGTGGTGAGAGCACGTGGTGCGGAGACAGATTCTCGCCACGCCACCTGGTAGGAGCGACCTGTCAGGTAGGACGCAATCCAAGCGTGGGCCGCGCCGGAGATGCCCAGCTCGGAGAGGGTGGAGAGGAGGATCTGATGGTTCACAGTATCAAAGGCAGCCGATAGGTCTAGAAGGATGAGAGCAGAGGAGAGAGAGTTAGCTTTAGCAGTGCGGAGCGCCTCCGTGACACAGAGAAGAGCAGTCTCAGTTGAATGACTAGTCTTGAAACCTGACTGATTTGGATCAAGAAGGTCATTCTGAGAGAGATAGCAGGAGAGCTGGCCAAGGACGGCACGTTCAAGAGTTTTGGAGAGAAAAGAAAGAAGGGATACTGGTCTGTAGTTGTTGACATCGGAGGGATCGAGTGTAGGTTTTTTCAGAAGGAGTGCAACTCTCGCTCTCTTGAAGACGGAAGGGACGTAGCCAGCGGTCAAGGATGAGTTGATGAGCGAGGTGAGGTAAGGGAGAAGGTCTCCGGAAATGGTCTGGAGAAGAGAGGAGGGGATAGGGTCAAGCGGGCAGGTTGTTGGGCGGCCGGCCGTCACAAGACGCGAGATTTCATCTGGAGAGAGAGGGGAGAAAGAGGTCAAAGCACAGGGTAGGGCAGTGTGAGCAGAACCAGCTGTGTCGTTTGACTTAGCAAACGAGGATCGGATGTCGTCGACCTTCTTTTCAAAATGGTTGACGAAGTCATCAGCAGAGAGGGAGGAGGGGGGAGGAGGGGGAGGAGGATTCAGGAGGGAGGAGAAGGTGGCAAAGAGCTTCCTAGGGTTAGAGGCAGATGCTTGGAATTTAGAGTGGTAGAAATTGGCTTTAGCAGCAGAGACAGAAGAGGAGAATGTAGAGAGGAGGGAGTGAAAGGATGCCAGGTCCGCAGGGAGGCGAGTTTTCCTCCATTTCCGCTCGGCTGCCCGGAGCCCTGTTCTGTGAGCTCGCAATGAGTCGTCGAGCCACGGAGCAGGAGGGGAGGACCGAGCCGGCCTGGAGGATAGGGGACATAGAGAGTCAAAGGATGCAGAAAGGGAGGAGAGGAGGGTTGAGGAGGCAGAATCAGGAGATAGGTTGGAGAAGGTTTGAGCAGAGGGAAGAGATGATAGGATGGAAGAGGAGAGAGTAGCGGGGGAGAGAGAGCGAAGGTTGGGACGGCGCGATACCATCCGAGTAGGGGCAGTGTGGGAAGTGTTGGATGAGAGCGAGAGGGAAAAGGATACAAGGTAGTGGTCGGAGACTTGGAGGGGAGTTGCAATGAGATTAGTGGAAGAACAGCATCTAGTAAAGATGAGGTCAAGCGTATTGCCTGCCTTGTGAGTAGGGGGGGAAGGTGAGAGGGTGAGGTCAAAAGAGGAGAGGAGTGGAAAGAAGGAGGCAGAGAGGAATGAGTCAAAGGTAGACGTGGGGAGGTTAAAGTCACCCAGAACTGTGAGAGGTGAGCCATCCTCAGGAAAGGAACTTATCAGGGCGTCAAGCTCATTGATGAACTCTCCAAGGGAACCTGGAGGGCGATAAATGATAAGGATGTTAAGCTTGAAAGGGCTGGTAACTGTGACAGCATGGAATTCAAAGGAGGCGATAGACAGATGGGTCAGGGGAGAAAGAGAGAATGTCCACTTGGGAGAGATGAGGATCCCAGTGCCACCACCCCGCTGACCAGAAGCTCTCGGGGTGTGCGAGAACACGTGGGCAGACGAGGAGAGAGCAGTAGGAGTAGCAGTGTTATCAGTGGTAATCCATGTTTCCGTCAGTGCCAAGAAGTCGAGGGACTGGAGGGAAGCATAGGCTGAGATGAACTCTGCCTTGTTGGCCGCAGATCGGCAGTTCCAGAGGCTGCCTGAGACCTGGAACTCCACGTGGGTCGTGCGCGCTGGGACCACCAGGTTAGAGTAGCAGCGGCCACGCGGTGTGAAGCGTTTGTATGGTCTGTGCAGAGAGGAGAGAACAGGGATAGACAGACACATAGTTGACAGGCTACAGAAGAGGCTACGCTAATGCAAAGGAGATTGGAATGACAAGTGGACTACACGTCTCGAATGTTCAGAAAGTTAAGCTTACGTTGCAAAAAATCTTATTGACTAAAATGATATAGTACTGCTGGCTGGTGAAATAGGCTAGCTAGCAGTGGCTGCGTTGTTGACTTTGTTTGAAAGTGTAGCTGGCTAGGTAACCTCTAACTGGCTAGGTAACCTCGACAATTACTCTAGACTACACAATTATCTTGGATACAAAGACGGCTATGTAGCCAGCTAAGATCAAACAAATCAAACTATTGTACTGTAATGAAATGAAATGTAATACTACCTGTGGAGCAAAGCGGAATGCAACTACTCGCTCCAACCCGGAAGTGCGTATCGTAGAGGGAGAGGCAATAGAAGTGTTGTTTCTTGTATTATTGTCTTTTGTGTCTTTAGAGGACTGCTTCACCTTAATGTCCCCTTTCCCCTTTCTTCTGTCCTTATTTTGTCCCACTTTGTCCCTTCTTCTCTTCTGCCAACTAGACACTCCTTGTTAGCTAGCTAGCTTCTTCCAGGAATGTCCCTAGCAACTGCCTAGCAACAGGTAAACAACTTAGCTAGCTAAGAAAACGGTATAATTTTATGAAAAATTGTTACTTTTTCAAAAGCCTTTCTTCTTTGTTTGCTGCTTGTTTGGTCTCCTATTCAGTTTGCAGTTTTCTTTTGATTTTTTTTCGATGTACTTTACTCTAAAAAAACATTTAAATTTCAATATTTGTAGGAGCTCATCTTTTCAGCTGCTGCATGTTAGATGTTAGATGTTAGATGTTTTAAGATCCTCACATACTATGAATTTACTAATACTTTTTAATGTATAACAGGCTATTAATATTTCCTTTAACCTGTCACACTATTTCTGACTAATGTTGACTACACAACATGGCGGATATTTCTTTGGCTATCTTGGGCTCTGAGCACCGTACTCAGATTATTGCTTTTTCCGTAAAGTTTTTTTGAAATGTGACACAGCGGTTGCATTAAGGAAAAGTGTATCTATAATTCCATGTATAATAGTTGTATCTTATCAATGTTTATCATTAGTATTTCTGTCAATTGATGTGGCTCTCTGCAAAATCACTGGATGTTTTGGAAGCAAAACATTACTGAACGTAACGCGCCAATGTAAACTAAGATTTTTGGATATAAATATGAACTTGATCGAACAAAACATACATGTATTGTGTAACATGAAGTCATATGAGTGTCATCTGAGGAAGATCATCAAAGGTTAGTGATTAATTTGATCTATATTTATGCTTTTTGTGACTCCTCTCTTTGGTTGGAAAATGGCTGAATGCTTTCTGTGACTAGTTGCTGACCTAACATAATGATATGTTCTGCTTTCGCCGAAAAGCGTTTTTGAAATCGGACACTGTGGTTGGATTAACGAGAATTTTATCTTTAAAATGGTGTCTAATACTTGTATGTTTGAGAAATTTGAATTATGAGGTTTCTGTTGATTGAATTTGGCGCCCTGCAATTTCATTGGCTGTTGGCGAGGGGAACCCCAGTCCTACACACATTTGTTCTTTTATATTAATTATTATTATAATTATTAATTTGGGTAGAATGTACTTTTCCCCACATCTCTTTACATTGCTTATGCATATTCAGTGGCCTGACTGCGTCCAGACTATGTCAAAGGCCCATCCTGGTAGATCTGAACCTAATGCAGCTTAGAGTGATCGGATGACAGAAGTCACATTTAGGTGCCAAGTGTAACTGAGGCTGTAGATGCTCCATATCCATTACTTTGAGAGTTTTATATAATATGACTAAATGTGTTGCAGGGGCAGTCAAGAAATTGAACAGCAAGGCCACAGAACATGTCATAAGCAGAGCTGTGGGAGACCACCTCAAGCCCCTGGTAGAGCCGGGGGTGGTGTTTACCACTCCATCACTCCTTCAGCACGCTGGAAAAGTGGGATTGGTCTGTTTGATCCATTTGTTTGTTTCAGTTTTCAGTAGTTGAATCCTTTGACATGGGATTGATACTGATTTTCATACGAAGAGGGACCAAGAGTCTGTCGATTGGTCAGTCACTGCCTTCATTTGTTGAAATCAAATCAAGCTTTATTTATACAGCACATCTCAGACATGGATGCAACACAATGGCTTCACAGGAAAAAACTATGAAAATAAACAGACATTTTTAGTACACAACAAACAGAAGACTAACAACTGAAAGACTAATGAGCACCCTAAGGAAATACCATTGATTAAAATATTAATTGGATGCAATATCCAATCCAAAATATAAACTTGTTTTTTAGGAGAGGCTCTGAAAGTCACTGAGGGTGTCCACTGAAAATTGACTAGTAACAACCACTGGGACCCAGGGGCGAAAATCTGATATCAACCTTGGAGGGGACAATTACATTACATTTTCTCAAGAGCAATTCCTGAGGGGGACACCAAAAGTAGTGCTGTAACACATAGCCTACGTTGTAATATGTTAAATGTATATTGAGGAACCATAATTCCTACAACTGAATAATTGATAGGTACAGTAGTTAACTGAAGGGTTTAACCAACTTGTTCAAATGTTTAAATCATTATAATACTACTATTAATAATAGTTATAGCATTGCTCCTTACCAGTCCAGTATGTATGCAGGTATTCGTACTTACAACTAGCAATATCAAGAAAGGCCAGTAGGTAGCAATGGTACTGTACACTGTATGGGTGTAGTTTTCATAAATACAATGAACATGGTGTGATCTCATCTAAAATAATCTCCATTGAGAACCATCACAAAGTTAGTCTCCGTATTGAATTGACATTTTAATTTGACTTTTTCTGATACATTTATATAGTCATTAAATGTGCCACTGGCCTGAGTCTACTACAATATCTTTACAAGAACAAAAAGCTTAAAATAAGTACAGTTCTAAAAGCAAAATAACTACTTCAATGAAAAACCCAAATAAATCAAACAAAATATCCTTCAGTCAGTGTCTCAACTCTTCAAACAGCAGCTATGGACAAGTATGTCGCACAAAGTATGCAATTTTAAATAAAATAACATGAAATAAATAATTTGTAAGTGTACTGTCGTGTACTGTCATGTACTAAAAACTACTCTCCTCTAGGCTGCTTAGTACCCGCTCATACTGCCCTAGCACAGCTCTAATAGCAGTATTCCGCACAGTCCACCTTGTTGGACATAGGGGTTTCCGGGTGGGCAGATGTGTTTCTTTGGACGTGGCAATTGATTCAAACATGCTCTTAAACTTTCCTGACTGGCCATAGAGGACACCTAACTGATGGACCCAAGAAAGGGAATCCCGGATCAGTGGGGAGGCTGAGCAGCCAGCCTGTGTAATCAGATTTACACAGTGTGCTCCACAATGGACATAGAGGGCTAATGGCTGCTGCCTTCTCACAATTGCCTGTGCACCTGTGTATTTTCCTGCCATGTTTGAGGCACCATCGTAACTCTGCCCACGTAAGCCAGACATGGGCAAATTGAGCCTCAACAACACTTCAGTTGCCACTTCCGCAATGCCCTCGCCTGTTGTCTCCGACACCCTGTATAGCCCAATAAACTCCTCGTGAGGGACAAGGTCATGGTCAACATAATGCAAAAAGACACTCTCCTGTTCAGCACCAGAGACATCTTGAGTACCATCAACAATTAATAAAAAATTGTACAATCGGAAGAGACCTAATCTCAGCTGCAATGCCTCGAATGATTGTATTGGCCATGATGTTCAGAATTTCATTCTGTGCTTTGGGGCCTCTTGAAACGTCAACACTCTGTTGGCAAGAGTTTGCGGTTCAAAAATTGTGGGTGTGGCTGATATGGTTTTGTGCCATCACTGAGGTAACTGGACAATGCTGTGCCACTGTCCCCTATACTGGTGCTGCTGGCAACAAGGGTGACACCTGGTCCTGCCGTGGCTGTGACATTGTTCTCTGAAGTCTCTCTCCCTGGCTCTTTCCCTTTCACCACCCTCACAGACTCAGTCTGTCTCCTAGAAAAGAAATGAGGTGTTTGCCGTACTCCTAACTACCGGTACCCAAAACTACACAATTAATCACAACAGCAATACCATTGCCATAAACAAATCTTAGTTTAGTCATCAGTTTAAGTTGAGAGCGGGGGTATCCATGGCATTTTCCAATTATGTCCCTATTTTACAAGTAAAAAAAATTGAGAACCTTTCATAATGTTGCCAAACAAAGACTCAACAAACTTACCTGAGACTCCCTGTCTCTGCCAGTCTGTCCCTGCCTATCTGTCCCCAGCTCTGCTGTCTGTGTGCCATCTGTTGCCTGCTCTGCCTAATGACATCATTGTGAAACATTCCATTAGCATTTCACTTCTTTCTTATGAACATTTTATCAACTCGTCTTTGAGATATTAGGCTACTAGAGTTCTTACTTTGCGTTTTGGTGTACTGAAAAATACTCTGATGTCCGTCTTTTTACTTTTGTCTGCCATTTTTCTACCTGGCTGGCTGGCCGGTCTAGTTGCACACACACACATTTACACAACATATGCTACAACCTTTTCTAATTTTAATATAGTTTGTTTCATATTGGCTGGCTTCCAACAATAGCTGAATTTGTAAAGCTAGCGAGCACCAATTCCGTTTCTGTGGTGTTTGCTATAATCTAAAAAAAAAAAAAAGGTGAAATAAAATAAATGTAAAAAAGTTCACTAGCGACAATTTAGCTTTTGCAACGAGACCATTAAATATATTTAAGACAATGGTATAAGAGAGTGTAGTTCTGTTCAGTTTGGACTTCAGTTTATAGCTAACCTTATCACAGGGACTTTGAAGCACTAAAGCTGCATGCTGATCTTGGAATAAATTGACGATAGCAAAGATTCCATCTTTGACGACGCCACATTAATGGAATAGGTACTAGCTAGCTTGCTAGTTAATGTTTGCTTTAGTTTGCGCGCTAGCTCTGCAAATTCAGCTAGTGTGTGAACCCTGCCAACATAAAAATGTAAACATTGCTATGGCGCGATTGACTGGATTAACCTCACGTCAGTTACGTACATGTGCCTTTCGGACAGTAGATACGAACCCTCTATTACCTTGCCAGCTAAAGAACTGGCAGTGGATCAAACCATTGTGAGGCAAAGGGCGGGGTGGTCGCAATCTTTTGAAACTTAAAAAGGCGCTATTAAGTGTCTATAATCAGCACAACTGCTTTCATTGCGTATTATTAATATTATTGAAATTACATAGTTATGTTTACAGTGATAGATTGGGGGGGACAAATCATATTTTTCCCAGGATGGGGGGGTCGTGTCCCCCCCGTCCCCCCTGGGATTTCCGCCTATGCTGGGACCTAAAAGACACTAACCAAATTGGCCCAAGATGAGGCAAACCCACACCAAACTTAAAGACAGGAAGCAAACCAAAAAGGTGGAGTAACTAAAGGTGTTGACTCTCCACATCTATCAAGAGCACTGGGCCAGACACTCTTAAATAGAACCTGGACCAGCTCAGATGAAACACCTTCCCACTAACGAGCTGGACAAGCCAGCACAGGTGTAACACATACTGACTAACGAGGTGAGCTATACGTGCTAAAGAGCTATACGTGCTAACGAGCTATACGTGCTAACGAGCTATACGTGCTAACGAGCTATACGTGCTAACGAGCTATACGTGCTAACGAGCTATACGTGCTAACGAGCTATACGTGCTAACGAGCTATACGTGCTAAAGTCCAACCTCAAAACATAAATGGAAAAACCAAAGCCTGTAACACCTTCCCCCTTAAGACAACAAATATATCCTATAAGTCAGTTGGACAGGTTTGCTCACCACCAACAGAAAACAACTTCCATTTCCCAATATAATCAACTAAATTGATTCCCTTCTACAATATAAACATGGTGTGTACTGGCTGTCAACAATTAAAAACAATAAATAACACGTATTTCTAAATAATAATATCCAAGAATCCTAAAACTGACTAGCTTCTAGAACTCTCGTCTTCCTAAAACTCACTAGCTTCTAGAACTCTCGTCCCCTTGGAACGAGCCCAAACAAAACTCATCTCCAATACGGAAAAACATGCAGTCACCCTTGAGACAATCAGCAACCAAATTGTGCCCACCACGGACATGTCTGATTTCAAGAGGAAACTCCCTGCAATATCCGTAGTAACTTTCCACCTCACTGGAGCTTCTCTCTCTTTTCAGGGTTCACTCGATAGGCATGTTACTGGATCAGGGCCCAGTCCCCAATGTCATGCTCTAGTACATTTGGGTTGGCACATCTGAGAATTAACCTTGAAATTCTAAACGCAGGGCAACAATGTCAGTATAATTGTACCCAGACATTGTCAGTTGGTTGCATAAATAATTATTATGACTAAATATTACATAAATTGTAAATATCGAAATCAAATGTACACCCCTTTGTTAATATGTACTGGCAATAATTAACTTAATGGTGAGGCATGGAATAATAAAACATGTATCTTTTGTCAGGCTGAATGTTTGAAATATGAGGTGATTTGAGTCATGCTTCTTCCGTAGTGGAATAAAGACAATTAGCATTTGAATGTTGCAAAGAAATACTTGAGTGATGTAGGATTGTTACTAACATTTATTATAGGTGTATAGGCTGCGTCCATGTGTATTTAGAAAAATGTAAACGTTCATTTAACAGTAACCGAAAGATTGCTGGATTGAATCCCCGAGCTGACAAGGTCAAAATCTGTCGTTCTGCGCCTGAACAAGTCAGTTAACCCACTGTTCCCCGGTAGGTCATCGTTGTAAATTTGTCAATTAATAAGAACAAATTCTTATTTACAATGACTTTATTGAAAACCCCCCCCCCCGAAAATACATATTTTCAACTTTCAACTCCAGCCGGACGTATATTGGAGGTATATTTGATTGCATAGTCTTATTTTCAACGTCTTTTCAATGACATTTTGCTAGGTGGGATAGCCCAATGTCAAAACACATATTTAACATGTCCAAATCAATAACCAATATGCAGAAACAGCTTTGGATAAATTGAAAACCTAAACATAAAATGTGCTATATACACAAACATCTGCCACAATAATCATATTACTTGTATTTTTTAAACAAGCACCTTATAAACTGCACAAGCACCAGAAACGCTGTTGTTTTGACAAAAAAGCAATAAATCACTGATATCGATTGGGTGGTAAATCAGGTTGTTTGTGATGTTGAAACTAACACAACTAAACAAAACACATGGAAATGGGAGATCTTTTACCTCACTGGTTTGAGGACAACCTGCAGAAGACAGTCAGTTGCATTTTGATTCAAGTGGGTCACCAACGTGGTAAGTGTAACACAACTCTTTTTTTGTTAGTCACTTTTTGTTAAATCACATAAATAGTACTCTTTCAATTCAGAGCCTGGAATTTCCCCCTGAGGCTAATATCCATATCATGTTGAAATCAATAGAACAGGGGTCAAACGTTTAGGATTCTACATTGTGGCATCATTAACATTCTAAATTGTGACATTATTTCATTGATATCATGAAACAACTTCATGTATGTATTTTCTAATGTTTGAGCAGATCTTTTATCAGAGTACCCACATTGATCACAGCTATAAGGTTTCTCTCATGTGTGTTCTCTGGTGTATCTTCAGATAGCCAGATGTACCAAAACTCTTCACACATTGATCACAGCTATAAGGTTTCTCTCCTGTGTGTGTTCTCTGGTGCATCTTCAGATAGCCAGATGACACAAAATTCTTCCCACATTGAGTACAGCCAAAAGCTTTCTCTCCTGTGTGTGTTCTCTTGTGTGATTTCAGGCCACCTGACTGAGTAAAACTCTTCCCACATTGAGTACAGCTATAAGGTTTTTCTCCTGTGTGTGTTCTTTGGTGTGATATCAGGCTGGTTGACTGTGTAAAACTCTTCCCACATTGAGTACAGCTAAAAGGTTTCTCTCCTGTGTGTGTTCTCTGGTGTGATTTTAAGCATCCTGAAGTACCAAAACTCTTTCCACAGTCAGAGCAGCTAAAAGGTTTCTCTCCTGTGTGTGTTCTCTGGTGTTTAGTCAGACTGCCAGCTTTAGTAAAACTCTTCCCACATTGAGCACAGCTATAAGGTTTATCTCCTGTGTGTGTTCTCTGGTGTGATTTTAAACATCCTGAAGTACCAAACCTATTTCCACAGTCAGAGCAGCTAAAAGGTTTCTCTCCTGTGTGGATTCTCTGGTGAATTTTAATGCCTGATGAGGTGGTGAATCTCTTCCCACATTGAGCGCAGCTATAAGGTTTCTCTCCTGTGTGGATTCTCTGGTGAATTTTAATGCCTGATGAGGAGATGAATCTCTTCCCACATTGAGCACAGCTATAAGGTTTCTCTCCTGTATGGATTCTCTGATGTCTTTTGAGGTCTGCTGAGGAGGTGAATCTCTTCCCACAGTCAGAGCAGCGGTAAGTTCTCTTCCCTGTGGGTCTCTGCTGGTGTTTCTTGAGGTGTTCTGATCTGGAGAGACTCTTCTCTGCCTCATCAGCATCATGATGTTGTTGAGGCTCCCCAGAGGATCCACAATAGTCCCATATCTCTCCTGTGTGAACAACAAAGTCAGACAAATGGTTAAAGGCCCACAACAGTGGAAATCCACTGTGAAAGGTGATGCCCAGAGCGTAACCATGAGATTTAGTACAAAAATTGACATCTGTAATGAATGCTAAAATTATTTGACAATTGTCTTAAGACAGTCAAGTGAGCAACAAGTCATATTTTGTCTTGTTTACACATTAATAGTAACATCGATGATTGTAGGCTATAAATAAGTTATTAAAGTTGTTGAAACCCTAAGCAGTGTGCCAGATGACTTTTGGTCTCCAACATAGGCCCCTTTCTGTGTTTGCTAAAAATTGCCGCACGGGGGCGATGCACATGCAATTTGGATGCTAGTTATGGATGTAGTATATCTGCATGGAGCAAAAATGGTAAGCTATTTTAGTTTTTCACAATGTATTCTGAATATTACAGCGCACTATCAGCGTAAGATCAGGAGTGGTACTCAAGGAAACTCACATTAAGCTCTGTGTCTATTTACTAATTTACCACCATGTGGTTCTCATAGCTGACAGCAAAAATTGCCTCCATTTCCAGGTTGTTTATGAGTGCATTTCACACTACTTTCAGATTCTAATTGTAAGGCTTATTTGAATGTCCTGTGTGTTATGGTTGCAAATCAACTGCTTTATACTTTAAAAACACTTCAACTAGGAAAATGCTCTTTGGCTATTTTTCCATCAGCCTGACAATGAGGGTTTGTACACTAAGTGTATGCCAAATTGGCCCATAACTTCACCTAACAATAACATAGACCTACTGTATGACCCATAACAACAACATCTGACTACACACCAGAAAACACATACACATACATAAACCTCTATGTCGCAATGCAGAGTGCGTAAGATACGTCATCAGAGGGAGCAGATGAACATTGTATGTTGGAAAACACTCGGTTTTGATTACACCAAAACCGCTATTCATTAAATACGAATACAGGACTTGTTTTTACGTGGATTCCGCGACACGGTTTGTTTAACAGCTAGGACCGCTATTTCTTGTCCCGGAATCCCGCTTAATAGACACGTTGAAGCCTGCTTGACAGATACGCTAAGCTGCTAGCCATCATGCTAACGAAGTTGGTACCAGTTGAGTTTTGCAATGGAGCCCTCTTTGTCTGGAGAAATAAATTAACGGTTGCAGCGCTGTATCTATTACGCTTTGTTTTGGGACGAACCGGATCACTCGGAGTTCCAATGCGGCAAGTGTTTACTTGTTTACTCGGTATGTAGCGCAACCCGACGAGACAATAGGATATGTAGATTTTACATCCCTTTACCGTCCTGTAATGAGTTCCTCGTGCTATCCTATGGGGCATCCGAAAATTATTCACCGCGACTTTGACTTACCCCAAAACTATTTTGGTCTGATCAAAGCAACTGTCTACCCTCCTAGGGGAGTGTTCATACCAGTCTTGCCTTACAAGGGACCTAAAGGAACACTTTTCTTTCCCCTTTGTCGCACCTGCAGTGAAAACAACAACCAGGAAAACCCTTGTGATCACTCAGATCAAGAAAGAGCCCTGACAGGTGTATGGGTCACAGTTGAATTCTCTAAGGCTCTAGAGATGGGGTATCGTGTGGCCAAAATCTTTGAAGTGTGGAACCTTTCCAGGAAATCAGACACTCTTTTTAAAGAGTACATCAAGACCTTCTTGAGATGCAAGCAAATGGCTTCAGGCTATCCTGCATCGGTCACAGATCAAGAGAGAAAAGACAGGTACATTCAAGACTATCACGACAGAGAAGGCATACTTCGTGACCCTGACAGAATAGAGGTCAACAAAACCAAAAGAAATGTGTTGAAATTGTACTTGAACTCGCTTTGGGGTAAGTTTTCGCAGAGATATGCTAACAATGTCGATCATTAAAGACCCCAAAGAATTTGGGGAATTTGTTTTTTCAGACCAATACGAAATTTCACATTTTTCATTCTTGAGTCAAGACATTGCCCTGGTGCAATGGAGGCGTAACAAGAAGTGGGTTCCACCCCCGGGTAATGTAAATGTGTTTCTTGCAGCATTTACCACGGCCTATGGCCGACTTGAACTGTACACCCTCATGGAGCAGCTTCAGAGGCGGGTCCTTTACCACGACACAGACTCTGTGGTCTATGTAAGCAAACAGGGTGATTGGAACCCCCTACTTAGCAACTATCTGGGTGGTTTAACGAGTGTACTCGAAGATGGTGACCATATCACAGAATGGTCCTCCTGTGGTCCCAAAAGCTATGCTTTTAGGATTAAAGACAATCACGTTCTGTTGAAAGCCAAAGGCGTGACTCAAAACTATGAAAATGCCCCGCGTGTAAACTTGGAATCAATCACACGCTTAGTCGAGGTGTCCATAAACGACCGGAATAGTGACTTGGAGATTTTGAGCTCCTACAAAAAAATGGTTGGGGAAAAAAATGGGCTTCCATCTAAGGAATGCCCCACTTACTAAAAGATTCAGAGTAGTCTATGACAAGAGACTGCTTTTACCTGATGGGCCACATTGCCCTTTGGCTACTGACTTATGCTACAAGCCCCAGTGTGTCTTAAAGCTTAAGATATAATGACTGCTGTAGAAGGTTTTGACCCCCGGTAGCAACTACCATTTTGGGCCTTAATCGCAGGCCCATCCAATAGTGGTAAAACTTGTTTTGTAAAAAGTATTTTAGAGAATTCTGAACATGTTATCTCAAAAGTCTGATAATATTGTATGGTGTTATCCGTGTTATCAACCTTAGTATGATGAATTGTTGAAGAAAATAAAAATCAAGTTTTTGTTGAAGGAATACCTGAATCCCTGTCTGATGATGAACTTCTCCCTCCTCATAAAAACAATCTGCTGGTTTTGGACGATAGGCTATTTGCAGGTAGCGAACATCACGAAATTGCACAAGCTTTTACCCAATATACTCATCATAGAAACCTGTCCGTGTTTTACTTGGTGCAGAATGTGTTTCACCAAGGTAAAACTAGTCGTACCATTAGTTTGATTACATGGTTTTGTTCAAAAACCCTAGAGACAAACTATAAATTAACACTCTAGCTCAGCAGATGTACCCGGGAAGGAAATCCTACTTTATGGGAGCTAAGAGGATGCTACCAAAGTGCCATTTTCTTATTTAATCGTGGATTTTAAAGCAAATACTCCAGAACACCTGAGGCTACGAACCGGTCTGTTCCCATGGGAGTGGCCGGCTGCGTACATTCCTAAAAAGTAACCGCTATGTCTCTGCGTTTAAAAAGAAACCTGCCCCTCTTGAGAAGCCTAGTTGGGGCTACAGCTAAAGAACGGAAGGCCATCTTGGGTCACTGTTCTTCAGATCTCATATTATCCCTATGTGAGATTGCTTTGAATCGTCTCAAAGGACGCATTCCACTCACCCTGACCCAATTGCAAAAATTAAAGAGACAAAAGACCGCGATCAAACTCTTTGCCAATAAAAGGGCCAGTCTTCAAAAGAAAAGACATAGCATACAACAGTCTGGGGGTTTTCTTCTACCTTTACTAAGTATAGCCGTGCCCTTCATCACCAGCCGTATTGCTGCCAGACGTGGGGGTTGAACACAGAGTGTGATGGCCCATAAAATGTACTTGGTGCCACAACAAGAGTAGGATAGACTTAATAGATGACGAGCATAGCGAGTGCCAAGCCCCTGTAATGCCTGTACCTGCGATCTTACCGGCTGAAGATCACATGTCTGTTGAAGATAAAGTTATGCATGACATGTTGACACATGTTCCGGCACGTAACAAGAAAAATGTTAGATACATTATGAACAAGATGAAAGACTCAAAGGGGACCGCTACTTGGAATGACAAAGGAGAGTTTATCCTTCAGGGCTCTGTTGTCAGGGGTTCATATATGCTTGACTTGCTTAAAAGTACCACGGCTGCCCACATGGTTGCTGATGACAGAAGACCTCCCGGGTGGCGTCAGTTTCTTAAGGCCCTGGCAATCCTCAACATTCCCCTCTCAGGGTACCCAACTATAAGCTTTGTCAACAGATTCAAGCTTTAAAACAAAAACCTTCAACGAGCTACAGCACCCCTAAAGATGTCCCAACAACCCCTCCCCCCTATGAAAGGGATGATGATAACTCATTTACCCCCCTGAACATCTCCGGACCTTTTCTTAATCCCGATCTCTCAGGGTGGTTAGACTTTTTAATGACTATGATTAAATTCAATAAATTTTATTTGAAAAAATAAGCAGTTTAACATTTGTGGCATTCTTGAAACATTTGACGTGAGCATATGCCTTGATTACACGGTCTTAAAGGACACATATTTGAACACTTTTGATATTGTCTAACAAAACAAGCTACAACGTTATCATTACTTCTTAAATCATCATTATAAAGAGACATAACATCTTCAAAAGAAACTCCCCGGGCTCTTTGGCATAGGTAGAATACACAGTGTTGACCACATGTAGTGGAAAGGTTATCTTGCACTTGTTTGATGCTGCAGTATATCTTTGATCCGTTTTTGGTCAAAAACTATTTAATAGATTTGGGGAAAGCCGTAGGAATCACAAAAAGTTGAGATTTTTCTTCCTCCTTCGTCTTCTAATGTCACAGCTAGCCAATGTTCACCCGGCATGTGTTTAGGATGGGTATTGACAGGCCGTATTGACAGGCCGCTCCGGCCATTTCTCAATAGGTAATTCATCACAAGCCAACGCTCCACAAAATTGTTTTCCAATCAATCGGCTCATAAGCCCTTCCAACTCTTGGGTATTAATGTCTTTGCTCAACGATCCTTAATAATAATCCACTAAGACCTGTCTTCGGGTATTCACTTCCAAGATTGAATCAGAGCATGCATAAACAATCATGCTAACTGTACAGGCTAAAGGTGTACGGAAACGCATTTCCAGCCTGATGTTACCTTGGGACACCACCAACAGATTTCCTGAGGTGTCATCATCAGGTGATAAATTGAAAGCATACAATGTGTAACCCTCTGCAAAATCATTTCTGTCAATAGGTAAAGAGAGATATTTTAGATGCCTCCCTGTAGCCAGGAATAGATTGTAAAATTCTCGCACAGATATGTTATTAAATTGTGGTTGGAAAGCCTTAGCAGGGACCTGACCTCCATCCTGACAGAGAGCTACATACTCTGCATTGAAGTGTTGAAAATTAAATGGGTTTTTATCTAAGCTGCTCGTATTAGAGGCGTGATCAAACCTATAACCACGTATCGGGGGAAAGGGCATAGAAAAAGGTTTTCTTGACTGCAGATTCTACTGCCCACAGGTATGCTAAAGGTTTTCATGGTAATTCTTTGGAGAGGGTAAAGGGCATATCCTTTCATCAAAGCCTGTGAGTGACCCAGACGAGCTGCCGGAGTTAGACACTTTTTAAATAAAAAGCGTTGCCACCAACACTTTTAAACTAAAGTCACCGTCCTGGGCAGACATCAGACAAAACTCATCCTTGGCCCTGGTTAATTTTACTCTTAAATCAACCGAATTTAAGAGTAAACGTTCTTGAAAGAAAATGTCAGAGTGTATAGGCCCTAGCAGATGAAACTCTTGAGATTCGGCACAGTAGCGAGCGCGTGCCTCCAGTCCTTTGTTTGCACCGGTGGAAGGGTCTGTCGATTCCATAGAGACTCCTGCAGTATCCTTGCTAAACAACCCGGCGCTGAATTGTGTCTTGAGAGTGTCTTCGGAGTAGTTGAGGAAACACTCCATGATGGCCCTATAAGGGTATGTGGCACTGCTTTGACTGATTAGGCATTCACCCAAAGTCACGTCCACTTGGGAGAAGATGGTGGCCACTGGGTAATTAATGAGACTCACTTTGGCATCGTCTGCAATATTAGTACCATCTCTTTTGGTCACTTTTAGACGTAAATGCACCAAGGTGTTGTTGAGGTCCAGATAGTTGTCACCATGGCCTGGTATGAAAAATTATATAGGACCGTTGTCTGTAATGGCAGAGAGTGGGGCTATCTCCACATAACTAGACCTATCTATTGAATGTTTGGTTAAGGGGGCCGTGAAAAGATCGAGCTCTGTCTTTATAGCTTCAGAGGACATGCAGTGTAAAAGAGCCATGTTGCTTGTTCTTTTAGAAAATACTTCCGAGTATTCTTTTTATCGTTTTTGGTCCAGACCTCACTTGACCACGTCTTTGACTTACTGAGTTTCTATTAAACGGTTAACCTCCGCTTTTTAGAGGCAGGCCTGCGCCTTAAACCCGGAGGTCTCTTTTTTGGTCTTCGAGACAACATCATAAGCCCCGAGCCTTGGTGACGCCCTTCTGGTCATAGCATTGGCTACAACCTCACTTACTATATTTTTTAGCCGCTGATTTTAAATGTGGTTTGGCTATGCTGAGGCCTCTCTTCATAAACGGTAAAACCATCCTAAAGAGGTTACGAAATATACCTCCTATCCCCGAACCGTAAATGGTCAGGGATCCATAATAGCCGGGTAACCCATTACCCACTTGAGCAACATAGTAGGAGACATAGCGGTTAGGGTCGAGATGTTGGTGGTCCATAACCCTTTTCATTTATTTGTATTATGTTTATAAAAATATATAATAGTAATATTATATATGTAGAGAGGTTTTGGTGGGTCTAAAGTGGAGTTTTACAATCGTTTTACCATAAGAAAATTCGATGTTTTCGTTCTGATCCGTTTTAAGCTCAACCAGAATGTTTTCAATATATTTCTTGCTTATAGGTACGTAGTGTGGCTTGTCGTAGGTAACAGTGACTATATCGCCATCATTTCCGTCTATATGAACTGTTCTCAGGAGGGGCACACAACTGTCTTCGACCCTTTGATAGGATATGATGTCGGTATACACAAATATGTTGTAAAATCCTGCATGTATATTCGCAGAGAATGGGAATAATTTATCTTTCACATACGTCCATTTATTGGGACCCATCCCCAACATGTAGGCTAAATTACCGCTGGTCTTTATACCCCCAACAGCATCCCCTGAGATGTGTACACGTTTATGTATAGGTCAAGAGTATGTATAGATCAAGAGTATTTCCATATTGTTCTGGGTTAGGAGTTCATTCAACTCTGAGACGATCCTGTCGACGGTTCTATAGAACCCTTTTTTAAGCTTAATAAGTTTCGCAGGTTCCGATATCCTTTTGCAATAAAAATCACGGTCCTTATCTTTGATATTATACCAACTATGGAGGTATGTAATCTCGCTGAGACCTACTTCCCAGGCCTCTGATAACTCTATAGGCTTTGGAAAATTGGTTGTATAATTCGAACTTTGGTTATTACGATATATATGTGCAGACGCATTACTGGGGTGTCAGGTAGAAGCCGCTGTGTTCCATGATGCACTCCTGTGTACACGCGAATGATGTTGTATTCATCATGCATGAGGGTTTATGTTAACCCCCGATGCCTCCACCATATCGTGCTCTAATTTCCAACTGTTAAACTTTTGGGGACCGTTTTTCCAGCGGACCAGCACCCATTGTTTAGCCTTTTCTCTCTTTTGATCTAGAATCTCCTCCACGTCAAAGACTTTGTCTTTACCCAACTGTACCTTCTGTAATTCCTTCTCATAAAAAGGATCCCCCTATAAGCTCCCCGTCATAATCTTTTAACTTGTAGACAGGGGGTATGCGCGGTAGACATTCGGTAATGGTGAACACCTCATTGCTGTAACTGTGCTCATATTTTTTTGTCGAAAACACTCCTCAACTTGGATATATGCACCCCGACTATGAATTTAAAATCATTTTTTTTCTTACGGTGAAGGGGGAACAAACCATACAGATTTTTAAAGACTTGAAAAGAGTTTTCAGAAGAGACCTAGGGGGGCTTCATCCGTATACTCTTATGGTAGCTGTTGTTGTACCCCTTTACTAAATCTTGAACTATATCTATATATCTATGCGTGTTGTGAGCTGTAAAATATAGTCACATCCACTCCTTCAGAGTTCTGTTAAAGCGTTCAACAACTGAAGCTTTCAAATCTGAGCCTGTAGCAAAATGTACTATATTGTGCTTCTTCATGAGTTTCTGAAAAGTATTATTAAAAAAGTATTTTCCGCCATCAGTCTTCACTTTCTTGGGGGCTCCTCCTCCACTTCAAGATAGGGTCACCTCTGCCCCACTCTTATTTTAAGACCCTTACAAATGCTATTTTAGAGAAAATATCTATAACCGTTCGCATGTAGCGATTTCCATCATTTTTATCTGCAAGGGCCTGCATGTCACATAGATCCGCCTGAAATTGGGACAAGGGATGAGTAGAAAATACTCTATTTCTTGGAAATTGTTTTCGTACAGGTTTATGTAGAGTATGAGCATCCTGCTCGGCTAACCACTCATTCACTTTAGCAGCGCTTAACCGGCTACCTGTTTCTTAGGCTATAGCTCTCTGTAAACGCTCCTTACCCCCATAAGACTCGGGGTTAGTTATAATAAATGTTTTTCAACATCTGCTCCGCCATCCTCCTTCCCTCTCTGAGGTACAATAACGTTAATGAGCCACTTTCAAATAACGACAACATTTCATTTTTGAATTTTTAGCACACATCAAGTATTACGTATACAGACAATTCAGGATTCGTTGCAGGATACTTGTCCCCATTTTCTCAACGATCCCAGCATGCAACACCCTGTATATTTGGTTTAGATTTACAGGCTTGTGTCGCTGAATTTTTAAAACACACACATCCGCTATATAAGTATATAAACAACAAATATGATACATGTTACAATTAAATGGTGTTTCAAACAAATAAAGTAAAATCTTAGACAAAGTTGTTTCTAGTTCATCAGAATCATCCACAAGACGGGATACCATGTGTCCATTGTAGACTCTCGCCCGTATGTCGTACATGATTCATGATTTGCTCCATTTTTAGCACACGCTCTACATTAGCCCAGGCATTGTGTGTTGTGTAGAACGATACATTGTTCACTTTATTTTCAATAATTTAATGCATAAAATGTGTAAGTTCTCTCAAAAGAAATGTTTTATTTACTCTCTCTAACATCGTATGCATACAGTTGCCCATTGCTTTACATCTAAATAACAAATAGGTATTGTCACTCGGTCTCTTGGGGTTTATTGGGCCAGAAAGTCATCACATCAGCCACCACAGCTTCCCTGTATTTGTTGTCGTCCACCAGGGTGTGTCGGATTTCTTTGAGTTTCTCGTTGATGTAGATCGCCTCCTTCAGTTCATGTGGGAAAGCCTCGGTTACCCCGTAAACTCTGGGAATAGAGGGCACAAGACCCATAGACTCCAGGGCTCTGACCAGCGAAGGTATAAACCTGCAGGACCACAGTCTTTTCACCAGCTCCTCAAAATGGTTGAAGAAGTAGTATCTTGGGGGCTCGTATAGGCACAGATGACGGCGCTGGCTGGGGTGATTGATCTCACAACCGATGCATTTTTCTCTTATATACTCTCCAATCACCACATCTAAAAGTGTGGCTACAGAGGCTTTGATGGTGTCCACAATAATAGTACTGACCACCCCATCAAACACATCCTCAGGCTGTGTACATGTAGGTGGTCGTGGGTCTTGCCTGGGGGGAGTAGAATGGTGGGCTGCGAGGCATAGAGTCCTTAGGGTCTGGCCCCCATGACGTATCGGAGTCCTGGTATGTTGTATGAATATCCATGGTATATGCTGAAATGAAGAACTGGAGGCGTTTAAGGGCCCTCCTTTTATTGTTGAACCAGTCCTTTGGGTATCAGGGTGTGGTTAACGCAGCCGCGTACTTAGTTTTCTTCGGGGGCTGACCCTTCAGAGGATGTACCTTCTTGGGGATCCTTTGAATCATAATCCTCAGGATTCGTATATATTATGCACTTCCTTAGCTTAATAATGCTCTGCCGCTGTTGGCTCTGTACAAAAACAGCGTCCAACAGCTCTAACATTTTCAATTCCATTAGATCCTAGAACTTTTAAAAGGAATAAGCATGCGCAACCTAAAATCCCCAGTCAAGCCACCATCACGAATGTTTTGGTTGCGGGTTTCCTCGTTGCTGATATAGACCTCCACGCATCCACATGGAAGTCCATTCTTTCTTTGTATTTTCACACTGTGAAATACTATTCCTGAGGAGTCATGGGTAACTTCCCAATGGGTCTCATAGCCCGTGAACAAGCTATACCCCTTTGTGATAACTTTCAGTTCGGGACACACAACCTTGCGAAAAGCCGGCCAGTCTTCAAGCCCGTAGTCCACTCCTAAAGTCCGGTCTGTATATTCTTCTCCTTCAGCTACGATATAGAGCTTCACTCTACAGGCCTGGTAATCAAACTGATACCCCCATTGCTGTCTATTAGACATCATCACTTGATCTTTCAGCGCAGTTGCGGCGGTATTTGGGTTCTATACACACTTAGAAACCTATTTTTTGGGGCATCGTATATTGTGGCTTTAAACTTGGCCCTTTCTCTATGTTTCAGCCGTGGTCCTGCTTCCGTTGTTACGGTCATCACTGCTTTGCCACTGATCATAAAATCCATGTTTATTTTTTACAATCTTGTTTAGTGTTCTGGGGCCGCATGTCTTGTTCTGGGCTTTATTTATAATGTGTCTGCCGCAAATACAACCCCCCCGGACATTCCTACTTCATAGACAAAAACCCTAAGGGCAATAAAATAGCGTGGGTGTGGGGTCATCCTCTATGAAATGTTCAAACACCACCCCCAGTTCAACCAGGTCCTTACACATCAATCATCATGACAACATCAAAGGAATAGATGCAATATAGATATAAAATAACACACCCTCTAACACATGACAACAGGAACAGGATGTCCTAGCCGGGTGCCCATATTTGGGCATGTACGTGTCATCTGGACATAGGGTCATAAATCAGACGTTTGACCCGTGCCGTCTACTTTATTCTCTCTGAAATCATCAACATGTATTGATCACATCTTTACTAATTCTGCAGAAATTTGTTTGAAAGCAGTATCCAGATCCATCGGATGTAGTGATCACAATATAGTAGCCATGTCTAGGAAAACCAAAGTTCCAAAGGCTGGGCCTAATATTGTGTATAAGAGGTCATACAATAAGTTTTGTAGTGATTCCTATGTTGTTGATGTAAATAATATTTGCTGGTCTGTGGTGTGTAATGAGGAGCAACCAGACACTGCACTTGACACATTTATGAAAGTGCTTATTCCAGTTACTAATAAGCCTGCACCCATTACGAAAATGACTGTAAAAACTGTTAAATCCCCATGGATTGATGAGGAATTGAACAATTTTATGGTTGAGAGGGATGAGGCAAAACGAATGGCAAATAAGTCTGGCTGCACAATCGATTGGCAAACGTATTGCAAATTGATAAATCATGTGACAAAGATTGATAGTAAAAAGCTTTGGAACACCTTAAATGACATTTTGGGGGAAAAAAGGCAAACTCGGCTCCATCATTTATTGAATCAGATGGCTCATTCATCACAAAACCCACTGATAGCGCCAAATACTTTAATGATTTATTCATTGGCCTGATTAGCAAACTTAGGGATGCCATGCCAGCAACAAACGCTGACACTACACATCCAAGTATATCTGACCAAATTATGAAAGACAAGCATTGTAATTTTGCATTCTGTAAAGAGAGTGTGGAAGACGTGAAAAAAGTATTGTCAATCAACAATGACAAGCCACCTGGGTCTGACAACTTGGATGCAAAATTACTGAGGATAATAGTGGACAATATTGCCAATCCTATTTAAGCCTACTAGAGAGTGTGTGCCCTCAGGCCTGGAGGGAAGCAAGTCATTCCACTACCCAAGAATAGTAAAAGCCCCCTTTACTGGCTCAAATAGCCGACCAATCAGCCTGTTACCAACCCGTAGTAAACTTTTGGATAAAATTGTGTTTGACCAGGTACAACGCCATTTTACAGTAAACAAATTGACAACAAACTTTCAGCATGCTTATAAGGAAGGACATTCAACAAGCACAGCACTTACACAAATGACTGATGATTGGCTGAGAGAAATTGATACAAACATTGTGGGGGCTGTTTTGTTAGACTTCATTGCAGGAACAATAGGACCCATAACTTCACCTAACAACATAGACCTGCTGTAGGACCCATAACTTCACCTAACAACAACATAGACCTACTGTAGGACACATAACTTCACCTAACAATAACATAAACCTACTGTAGGACCCATAACTTCACCTAACAATAACATAGACCTAGGACTATAAATAATGTAATATTTCAGGTGACACATGGAAACTAAATTGTCTTTGGCATGACATTTCATAACATGATCACCAGATAATTTTGTGAATAATCCCACTAGGCTACTCTGTAATGTGTTGTCATTCTAAATGTCCTGAATAAAGGAAAATAGCTCTGTATGTTGTACAATAGCCTATCCATCAAGGAACACTTCTCTACACATTATGAGCTAAGTATCTCTGTGTTCAAGCAGACTAACGAGATCCTACTGTAAATCAAGCAGACAATAACACATTAGACACACCAATTTGTTAGGGATGTTGGATCCAACGTGGAGCCACGGCATAACTGTCTTTACCAGAGTAATGAATGAAGAAGCACTTTGGTTGTTGTTGCATGTCGTGATGTTTGTCATGTGATTCTCATTCAGAAAATGATTTCCTGGATCAGCTGATGATAGTTGAACATGTGACTGTAACTAAACAGCTACAGTATTAAGTAATATGTGTAATTATTGAAGAACCGCGTTAATGACAGTATCCATTTGGGTGTTGTCAATAAAGTTAAGGTGACTCTTGGATTTTGCAAACACTGAAATGATTTAGGATATCTGTGCCCATGAAAACTGTTTTCCCAGCGTAATATAAGGAGACACTAAATGTTACGTAGTTAGAGTGCATTTCAGAGATCTGAATACAAAAATACGTATGACAGCAAAATCCAGTATTAAAGTTGAATTTCAACATATGACAAGCTTAACATTATGACTATAACTACTGTTCCCTGAAGGAGGGAAACTAGGCACAACATATTATTAAATCCTCACCGTCCCAGGAAAGGGCAGCGCCAAACAGGTGTTGTACCTCATTTCCCTCCTTCAGGGAACAGTAATTATAGTCATAAAAGTTACACTCCCTTTCAGTCGGTCAACTTGGGTACAACATACGATGGGGAAATAGAATCATTCCCCATGCCGACCCAAACGGATACTAAATGAAACGGCCCCTGGCAGACAACCAAGACCTGACGCCGCAAGATGCGTCAGTTTTGTCAATTTATTCTTTGTCTTTTGTTTGAAACACTCCTGTCAATGTTGAGTAAGAACGCACACCTGACTACACATATAGAAGTAGGACTAGTCTACCTGGGCTGCGCGCAAACGTAGGCCTATAAATGTGCCCATTTGGGGATGTCTGATAGTATTTCTGATTGTCTTAACACTCCACCACTAATGAGTTGTGGAGCTTCTCAAAGTAATTTTTTCCTACAAGTATTTGTAAAATATTTCCATCTCTCACCCTTTCGATAACCAGGGAAAAATGTAATGCTCTGATCCAGTGGAAACGTCATAAAATACCTGATTACTTCTAATCCCTTGAACAAATAGCCGACAGCTGTGTTTGTCCCAAACTCCCTGGAGAGAGAAACTGAGAGCCCAGAATATTTTATACAATGTTGCAAGCTTGCTATCTCGAGTTTCGGTCCGATCCAGTTGATCGTTGATAGAATGTTAAGTTTGTTGCAGACATTCCATGCGCAGCATCATGTTGTGGGGGTGCTTTGCTGCAGGAGGGACTGGTACACTTCACAAAAGAGATGGCATCATGAGGGAGGAAAATTACGTGGATATATTGAAGCAACATCTCAAGACATCAGTCAGGAAGTTAAAGCTTGTTCACAGATGGGTCTTCCAAATGGACAATGACCCCATGCATACCTCCAAATTTGTGGCAAAATGGCTTAAAAACAATAAAGTCAAGGTATTGCAGTGGCCATCACAAAGCCCTGACATCAATCCTATAGAAAATGTGTGGGCAGAACTGAAAAGGCGTGTGTGAGCAAGGAGGCCTATAAACCTGACTCAGTTACACCAGCTCTGTCAGGAGGAATGGGCCAAAATTCACCCAACTTATTGTGGGAAGCTTGTGGAAGGCTACCTGAAACGTTTGACCCAAGTTAAACCATTTAAAGGCAAAGCTACCAAATACTAATTGAGTGTATGTAAACTTCTGACCCACTGGGAATGTGATGAAAGAAATAAAATATGAAATAAATCACTCTACTATTATTCTGACATTTCATTCTTAATATAAAAGTAGTGATCCTAACTGACCTAAAACAGAGAATTTTTACTAGGATTAAATGTCAGGAAGTGTGAAAAACTGAGTTTAAATGTATTTGGCTAAGGTGTAAGTAAACTTCCGACTTCAACTGTATGTTGGCTTTATGTAGGCTATTTTTACATAGTTGACAATGGCAATAAAAGTTAATTTTAGATCTGTATAACTTCATTTAGATTTAGATAGAATGTAGGTTAATCACAGACAATGATTTTGAGATACTATTATAAATTAATTAAACTGTTCCATGAAAATGTGCATATGAAAATCATAACTGGTAAGATAAATTTGCACTCCAAAAGTAGGTTGCCGACTGCTGGTGTAGCCTATTACCAGCAACG
The DNA here is from genome assembly GCF_045679555.1 of Salvelinus alpinus. NCBI lineage: Eukaryota > Metazoa > Chordata > Actinopteri > Salmoniformes > Salmonidae > Salvelinus > Salvelinus alpinus. Next base: position 50,048,528 of record NC_092105.1, on the reverse strand, counting down.
TCAGAATTTACGAAGGCCAGCAGGAGGAGGTGGATCAGGAAGAGTTCTCTCTCTTCTGGTTAGGCTGTATTGATGTAATGGCATGAAAATAAATTGGCTGAATATTATACAATGACTTATCAACAGTTCTAACAATTTGACCCCCACAGGAAATCTACACTGGCAGTTATAGAATATACTATATACCCTAGAAACCTGGTTAAACTATCATTATGACATCATGGATGAATTCTAGAATATACTATATAGCCTAGAAACCTGGTTAAACTATCATTATGACATCATGGATGAATTCTAGAATATACTATATAGCCTAGAAACCTGGTTAAACTATCATTATGACATCATGGATGAATTCTAGAGTATACTATATAGCCTAGAAACCTAGTTAAACTATCATTATGACCTCATGGATGGTCAGTCCTTGTATTCATAGTGTAGTGAATTCAGGGGGTAGCCCTGAGCTGAACTCAAACCTGGGTCCACTGACTGTCAAGCCAACACCTTATAACTGTTACGCCAAGATGTCTGAACTTCTTGACGGGGTAGCTAGGTGTTGGGTTACGGTTGCTACAATAGCTTTCTCGATGAATTTGAGAGTGGTTACATTTCTCCAGCCCCCATCCCTCAGCTGTTTACCAAACCAAGTCTCTGGGCAGCCATTTTGTTGCTCTTTAAATACTAGGTTGTCCCTTTAAAAAAGACACACAACAATCAATCAACCAATCTGCAGTTCAAACAATAACAAAGCTGTCATTCCACCACTGTTTTGCTAATAAGATGATGGATGGGGCTAGAGAAATGTAACTAGTCTCAAATTCATAGACAGACCTATGGATGCAAGGACTGACCATCTATGATATCAACATTATAGTTTTAACCATGTTGAGGCTATACAGTGTCGGTTTACATTGTTTCTAAACATTGGAGTTAAACAAATTTATTTGGGGTAATGATGGGGTAAACAACAGTTGAACTAAGCTCATGAGGCATGTGTTATATTCTTCAAGAATCAATGGCTATAAATGAATAATTTAAGAGTGCAAATATGGATGTAACAATTGCAGATTCTGCCTTTAACACCACACATCAGTTCAATAACTGCAGAGTTTGTGTCTCTGTATTTAAGACAGTACTTACTAGTATTAACCAGGGCCCGGTTTCCTGAAAGCATCATATGGCTAAGTTCATCGTTAGAACCATTGGATGCCTTAAGATGCGCCTGGGAAACCGGGCCCAGATATCCAGTTTCCTCCTCTTCCTCCTCCTTTTTCGATTTGACAGTCATCTCCCCCTCCTCCTCCTTCACTCCAAAAAGTGCATCCTCCTCTTCTTTTACTGTAACACCCTCCTCTTTCACTCTGAACGAGTCTTCCTCTTCTTTCACTGAAACGTCTTTCTCTTCTTCTTTAACTGTAACAGTCTCACCCTCTCCTTGTTTTTTTATTGTAACAGCCTCCTCTTCCTCGAGAGCTTCTTTCTCCGTCCAGCAGACCTCTTCTTTACCAGGAGGAGAGTAGCTTAGTGAGCTCATGGTCGGAGATGTTAGGTAGCTAGGCTAATGCTAACTTAACCAGCCCGCTAGCTGACTAATAACAACAACACCGTAAATATGAAATTAAATCGGATAATAAACTAGACGACAGAAGTGGGTTTATAACACAGTGGCTAATATACACTAAAGCGTCTAAAGAAGTTTATTGGTTTAGCTATTTTGGCTAGCAAGCTACCGAGGTGGCTGACTGTGTTGCTGCCGTTGAAAGAAGCGTTTCGTCCACTAGATTATACGTCACACTAGCAGCATTGCCTTAAATTTCCACACCGCCGTCTGCTGACTGGAGTGGGTAACGCAGTTGAGTAAAACGTATATATTTAATGTATTTAATTTTCAGACAAGTTACAGTGTAGGAAGCATGTGTTTTTACTCACCAGTGTAACAACACAGTGTGGCTAAAGACTTAGTAACCTAGTTGTAATCACGATCTGGTTACCTATAAGTACAAACAGTTATGTTTTTGTGTTATTACATGTGCATTAATTTATTTGGGGATATCTTCTAAACTACCCACAATGCAATATTTCTCAAGTCATATGAAGTATCTACTCTGTGGTACCGAGTTTGTATGCTAGTGTAACGGTGTAATTATGTTGTTAAATTCCTGCATAACATGGGTATTATTCCTCCTGGGGCCTGTTGCACAAAACTAGGATAAGGGATTAAGCCAGGATATCTTGGTGATCCTGGCTCAATTGATCCGTAATCCGGTTGCACTAAAGATGGATAGGGGGCAGGAGGATATGTTATGGTATAAATTACCATGGAGATTTATTCTGTGGAGCTAGCCTGCTCCAGACCAGGCTAAATTCCAGGATCTATTTAATCTCATCCCTAATGTCAGTCAGCAGTCACCACAAATGGAAACCAATAGTTATTTCACTGCTCACTATACATTGTTATCACATATAACTAGACCCACTGTTATTATTTAAACGTTTGTGATCATTAATTTCAATGATTTTGGATAAAAAATGATTTTTAGATGATGTTGCTATCATTAGATAATTTACAGTTTCCCATAGACTATAAGGCTATATATAAAATGATAGAATATTAGGGCCACAGAGGGGAAAAAAACACAAGTCATAATATTGTAACCAGTTGTTTTAAAGGAGGACAGTTGTTAAAATGACAGATGTGGGGCATTTCGTGAAATTGTACTTCAGTATGGTTTCATAAACAAAGACATGCTGATGTGCCAGAATATTAAGTATCACATTGTCATAAGTATCAAAACTGTAAAAACAATATGTAGCTTTTCTGCAGAAAGAACCAGCCTCATAAATTTATGACTTTATCCTTTTTCTTCAGTGTGGCCCTAGTACTCTGTCATATAAACAAATACACATTCCATATGAATATAAAAACACAATGTGTAACATTATGTTCCTTTATTGAATAAGGACAAAACAAAGCAGGTAAACCATCAGCTCCTTTCGAAACTGAAGTCACAGTGACTCTACAAGATGGAAAGCACAGAATCCAAGCATATTATACAAAATGATACATACACATTCAAAGGTCTGTATATAACACACCCTGCATGTCTGCACACTAAAATAAATGCAGGACAAATCCATACACATCAACTGAACAGACAAATGAATGGATGCAGTAGCCTCCCTGCAGCCTTGTATTACACACAGTATACCGCACAAACATCATAAGAGGCCAAATTCGTCAAAAAACGAACCCAAAAAAAACCAAATTCCTCTGCCACCGCAGGACATATTTAACCAAAATTGAAAGCACACATACTAACTAAAATAATTCAACACATATTGGTCCCTCAGCAGCCGACCACTGTCGTCATCAGGGAAGATTGCCGGATTGTCCCAGTCCATGGCTGGTGGCACTCTGGGGGCCCTCTCCTTCCTCAGGCAGGCCACATTGTGGAGGACAGCACAAGCCACAGTAATATCACATGCCCTAACAGGGCTGACCCTTAATTTGTGAAGGCAGTGAAAGCGTGCCTTCAGGAGGCCAAAGGTCATTTCAACTCTGGCCCTGGTCCTGGCATGGGCATGGTTGTAGGCCTGCTGTGCTTCCTGGGGGTCTGTGAAAGGTGTCAGGAGAAAAGGCTGGCAGCCATACCCCCTGTCTCCCAGCAACACACCAGAGAATTCACCTGTCAACACCAGGCTCCTGGTCTATTAGTGTGTTTACATTGTCTAATACAATCAAATCAAAGTTTAATTGCCACGTGCGCCGAATACAACAGGTGTAGTAGACCTTACAGTGAAATGCTTACTTACAGGCCCTACCCAACAGTGCAATATTTTATTAAGTAAAAAATAGGTATTAGTTTAACAATAGATAAGGAAATAAAAACAACAGTAAAAAGACAGTGAAAAATAACAGTAGAGAGGCTATACACAGTAGAGAGGCTATATACAGTAGCGAGGCTATAACAGTAATGCGGCTAAATGCATGTATATAGCGAGGCCATATACAGGCACCGGTTAGTTGGGCTAATTGAGGTAGTATGTACATGTAGGTATGGTTAAAGTGACTATGCATATATGATAAACAGAGGGTAGCAGCAGCGTAAAAGAGGGGTTGAGGGGGGGGGGGTCACAATGCAAATAGTCCGGGTAGCCATTTGATTACCTGTTCGGGAGTCTTATGGCTTGGGGGTAAAAGCTGTTGAGAAGCCTTTTTGGCCCCCCTTCGCGTGAACGTGCACGCACTCAATTCTTCATTGCTGCGACTTGCTTGCTAGTTGAGATTTCTGATCACGTCAGGCTGCGTTTCATTTTATTTTTCATGACGGTTTGATCGTGGAGAGGCACTAGTAATGTCTGCAGTTTTCGGTTTGGCTATTTGTTTCAAGTGTATTAGTCTATTAATTATTCATTTTGGTTGCCCATCCTGATGTGAAGTTTGTTCTATAGAAAGTATTTGACTCTGATGTGCCACAGAAAGTATTTGACTCTAGCCACAAAATGAAGGAAATTAGAAGAGGGGAGGGGGGGGGATTTCGGAAAGTCTATTTTCTTGCCTGCCGAAATTCTATCTTGGGACTGCAAGGCCTGGCACACTTCAGAATCATGCCCTCTGATGTGTGCCACCGGAAGTATTAGACTCTAGTCACAAAAGGAAGTGATTATTTCAGAAATAATAGTTTCAGGGCCCTCTACTGTTCTCTCTACCCATCCCTCAATCCCCCATCCCATCCTGCTTTTCCCTCTTATGGCTTTACCTACATTTTGTTTTACACTTTTTCTGTCTTAGTTTTTAAGAATGTAGATACAGTAGTAATAATAAAGTAATAATAACAATAATACATCTAAAATTTGTACTCTGGGTGAAAAATAACATTCAAATATATAAGTCAACATGAGTGCATATCCATAATCAATCGCAACCACACTGCACACTGCCCTAACCCATCTGGACAAGAGGAATACCTATGTGAGAATGCTGTTCATCGACTACAGCTCAGCATTTAACACCATAGTACCCTCCAAACTCGTCATCAAGCTCGAGACCCTGGGCCTCGACCCCGCCCTGTGCAACTGGGTCCTGGACTTCCTGACGGGCCGCCCCCAGGTGGTGAGGGTAGGTAACAACATCTCCACCCCGCTGATCCTCAACACTGGGGCCCCACAAGGGTGCGTTCTGAGCCCTCTCCTGTACTCCCTGTTCACCCACGACTGCGTGGCCATGCACGCCTCCAACTCAATCATCAAGTTTGCGGACGACACTACAGTGGTAGGCTTGATTACCAACAACGACGAGACGGCCTACAGGGAGGAGGTGAGGGCCCTCGGAGTGTGGTGTCAGGAAAATAACCTCACACTCAACGTCAACAAAACAAAGGAGATGATTGTGGACTTCAGGAAACAGCAGAGGGAGCTCCCCCCTATCCACATCGACGGGTCAGTAGTGGAGAAGGTGGAAAGTTTTAAGTTCCTCGGTGTACACATCACGGACAAACTGAATTGGTCCACCCACACAGACAGCGTTGTGAAGAAGGCGCAGCAGCGCCTCTTCAACCTCAGGAGGCTGAAGAAATTCGGCTTGTCACCAAAAGCACTCACAAACTTCTACAGATGCACAATCGAGAGCATCCTGTCGGGCTGTATCACCGCCTGGTACGGCAACTGCTCCGCACACAACCGTAAGGCTCTCCAGAGGGTAGTGAGGTCGGCAGAACGCATCACCCGGGGCAAACTACCTGCCCTCCAGGACACCTACACCACCCGATGTCACAGGAAGGCCATAAAGATCATCAAGGACAACAACCACCCAAGCCACTACCTGTTCACCCCGCTATCATCCAGAAGGCGAGGTCAGTACAGGTGCATCCAAGCAGGGACCGAGAGACTGAAAAACAGCTTCTATCTCAAGGCCATCAGACTGTTAAACAGCCACCACTAACATTTAGCGGCCGCTGCCAACAAACTGACTCAGCTCCAGCCACCTTAAAAATGGGAATTGATGGAAATTATGTAAAAATGTACCACCAGCCACTTTAAACAATGCCACCTAATATAATGTTTACATACCCTACATTACACATCTCTTATGTATATGTATATACTGTACTCTATATCATCTACTGCATCTTGCCATCTTATGTAATACATGGACCACTAGCCACTTTAAACTATGCCACTTTATGTTTACATACCCTACAGTACTCATCTCATAGGTATATACCGTACTCTATACCATCTACTGCACCTTGCCTATGCCGTCTGTACCATCACTCATTCATATATCTTTATGTACATATTCTTTATCCCTTTACACTTGCGTGTATAAGGTAGTAGTTGCGGAATTGTTAGGTTAGATTACTTGTTGTTATTACTGCATTGTCGGAACTAGAAGCACAAGCATTTCGCTACACTCGCATTAACATCTGCTAACCATGTGTATGTGACTAATAAATTTGATTTGATTTGATAATCACAGTAAACTGTTATAATAATAGAAAAACAATAATAAATAAATGTATAATAATATCATAAACAAAACTTTGACTGAATGTGCCTCCATGAAGAATCCCCTCCCCAATAAGTCCCTTCACCCTCAATAGGACACCCCCAGCACCTCCACCATCCCCATCAACCCTCCATAGGACACCCCCAGCACTTCCACCAACCCCATCAACCCTCCATAGGACACCCCCAGCACCTCCACCATCCCCATCAACACTCCATAGGACACCCCCAGCACCAACATCCCCATCAACCCTCCATAGGACACCCCCAGCACCTCCACCATCCCCATCAACCCTCCATAGGACACCCCCAGCACCTCCACCTCCACCATCCCCATAAACCCTCAATAGGACACCCCCAGCACCTCCACCCAACCCATCAACCTCCCCCCACCCCTCAACCACAAACACAATAATGACAATAATAATAGAAATTAAAATACAAAAATATAGACCAAGATATATTTTTTTATTTTTTATTTTTTTATTTTACCAGGTAAGTTGACTGAGAACACGTTCTCATTTGCAGCAACGACCTGGGGAATAGTTACAGGGGAGAGGAGGGGGATGAATGAGCCAATTATAAACTGGGGATTATTAGGTGACCATGATGGTTTGAGGGCCAGATTGGGAATTTAGCCAGGACACCGGGGTTAACACCCCTACTCTTACGATAAGTGCCATGGGATCTTTAATGACCTCAGAGAGTCAGGACACCCGTTTAACGTCCCATCCGAAAGACGGCACCCTACACAGGGCAGTGTCCCCAATCACTGCCCTGGGGCATTGGGATATTTTTTAGACCAGAGGAAAGAGTGCCTCCTACTGGCCCTCCAACACCACTTCCAGCAGCATCTGGTCTCCCATCCAGGGACTGACCAGGACCGACCCTGCTTAGCTTCAGAAGCAAGCCAACAGTGGTATGCAGGGTGGTATGCTGCTGGCTATATATATATATACACATACACACACATGTACAGTACATATAGATCAACATATTGACAGGACACTCAACTTATCTCTTATCTCTTTTCCTCCATCAGATATGCAGGTGACATTTCCACCTGGATGACATCACATAATCAGCAACACGGAGATGCTCTTTATCCGAGGGAATGCCCGCCCATTCTCATTGTTACATCATCCCAGATGATCACATGTCATTTACATTGCAGCCCTAAGGAATGCCTGCCCATTCTCATTGTTACATCATCCCAGATGATCACATGTCATTTACATTCCAGCCCTAAGGAATGCCCGCCCATTCTCATTGTTACATCATCCCAGATGATCACATGTCATTTACATTCCAGCCCTAAGGAATACCCGCCCATTCTCATTGTTACATCATCCCCGATGATCACATGTCATTTACATTCTAGCCCTTGTCAGCTCCAGATTTGACTATTTCAACTCCCACCCTGCTGGAATCCCTGCATTCTCAGATCCCCCTCCACTGATTTGCACCCTGGACAGGCTCCCTACTGCACCTCACATTATGTTCACGATTCTAATTCTAGCCTACAGGGCCAGAAAATGACCAGCTCCTTAATACCTCTCAGCCTGGATAAAGTGCTGTACTGTTGTTCTTTCTCTGTGATCTACAGTTGCGTCATTCTTGAAGTTGTCTTCTCTTTCAGGATTCAGTGGACAATCACCAAGACTTGGCTGTGTGCTGTTGCCTAATTGGTTGAATAAGTTGAGCTGCAGGCATCATAACTGCAAAGTCCCTTGTTGTTTGTAAATGCTTATTATATACCCACCTATTCCAAAAGCACTTTGATACTGATTTACTTTTGTACTCGGAATACACTTCTACTTGTTGCTCTATGTCTATAATTAAAACATATGTTGTTTGTGCGTTTACTCTAGCAGTGAACAGGTTAGGTAGCAGTTTTCTACTTCATATCATATTGCATATAATATACTGTATATGTTACATTTTAGAATATGGTAGATCCCATCATGTAATATGACATCTACCATAACATGTATTTATGGTTTCAGCATATACTGTACAAATGTATAACTTTAAAATAAATTTGATTTGCTAAAAGGTACATTGATTCTCCCCTGATCCTCTTTATTCTCCCCGGTCCTAATTTCTAAATTTAGTTTCAAATGACACAAAAGGTTTGGTTTGTCTTTTTAATCATAACATATGGTATTGTCTTGCCTCACAGGTATCATGATATACAATAAAGACAGACTGAAGGGATTTATTTTCCATCACTGTGGCTTGTCCAAGATCCAACGTATACCACATAAACATACAGACACACTCATTCTTCTTCTGACTATAAGGCTATACTGACTATATGGCTATACTGCTTTGGAAAACATACTGCATATTATCAGCATCACAGATGATAAAGATTGTAATGATAAGTTTGTATTTACATGTCACCATGTGTTTTCCAAAAACAATATATAAACGTGGGCGTCTTTCTGTGGGTTGCTGAAGCCTCTTTTTTTTGTGAAAGAGTGTTTCATTTGACTGTTAATGGCTTTTATACTGAAGAGTATTTTTAATTTTTTTTAAGTGTCACAACATATCATGGAAGATGTCAGGCCTACCTACACTACGCGATACTTCTCATTTGCGTTTGACCTTTCAGTAAAACAACAAGTGCTTCATTGAAGACTGACATTAGGCAAGGTTATCCACCATGACTATAATATTTATTATATCGTCTTATAGCAATTCAAAACCGTTATGACACTAGTTTAGTAGTTTACACCCTATGCCCTCAATCTTCCTCAGAGATCAGCCTTTTTGTAGCAAACGTCGTGTCAATTCGATGTTGTTGTGTTCATGTGTAGTTGACAAAACGGTTTTGTGACGTCAGATCTACTAGTGTTCAACATAAAACATCATTTAATTTAACATTGGGATTAATAATGCATCGTTTACACTCACCTGTTCATATGACAAAATAGCTTACTATCAAATCCAAACGGCTGAGTGATTTATCTAAATGTCATAGTTTCATAGATTATAACCTTTATCAAAATATAGTAGTATGGCTCAGGTTTTCAGACTGTCACGAATCCCGCTTCCTGAGTCTGTTTTTGCCTGTGTTCTGTCCTGGAGTGTTTTTCCGGTGTCCTGGAACGTACCCTGTCTGGTTGCCGGGCGACGTAGCTAGTTGGGAGATCTCTGATTACCCGCACCTGTATCCCATCAGCTATCTGCACACCTGGTCCTGATCATCACCCCTCCACTTCATAAGCTCTGACCTGCCATCCATTCCCTGCCGGATCGTTAGCCATGAACATCATTCATCCGGGAACACTCACCCCATCCCTGCCTGGTCGTTGGTGGCTTCTGTTACTCCCTTGGATCTGCCTATTCACTCCCATCAACTCACCTCCGCTGCCCGCTCCGCCACCTGGATCTTTCTACCTCTACGTTTAAACTTGTAGATAAATACTCACCTTCATCCTACTCTCCTTGTCCTGGGGCCTGTTGCACAAAAGTAGAATTAAGACATCCGGGATAAATGACTCAGCTGAGCTCAATGAAGCCAAAACATGTGCGTCCAGGCTTAATTGGTTGCACAAAGACCAAGCCAGGATGAGCAGACACGGATTCATTAAGCCAGGTGAAACCAATCCTGGATAGGTGCGCGCTCACGGCTCACTCAAATAGACCCCGCCACAGATCACAGATTAACTGATTTACCATGGCAACTAGAGCCGCGTACTTTTCCCCGTCAGAAGCACAAATCCTCATGGAGGCATACGAGGAGGTAAAATATATAATTAAGAAGAAAGGCAACACCGCCACAGTGATAAAGCAAAGAGAAAAAGCGTGGCAAAGTATTGCAGACCGCCTGAATGCGTAAGTAGTGCACAATTACACACTCACCGCTCCGCTGAAACATCACAATTACAATTCAAATATTTAATTCACATCTCCAAAAATGCAGTTGTACTGTAATTATGAAACGGTTAAATTTTTAATTGAAATGCACTGCAGATATGAGTGAAATTGTGTAAAGTAACTCCATCACACTGTATAAAGCTATGATAAATTTTGATATTTTTACTGAAAACAAGACAAAAATACCAAGTAATTTTTTGCAGTGTGACTCCATTAAATGTGTGTGTGTGTGTGTAGATTAAACATGAGCGGGCCGAAACGGACATGGCAGCAGGTCAAAATCAAATACAAGAACATTCTGCAGAATGGTATGGTCCCTGACTAATATTTAACAAAGCACAAGCATATATTGTACCCAGAAGGTGCCTGCTCACACATTGTCTGTACTGTTTTAGCAGTGAAAAAGAATACCCACAGACAAGGCACGGGTGGTGGGTCACCAAAGGCTGACCTTACCCCAGCAGAGGACATGGCCTTGGAGCTAAATAAAGGCAGGCCCGTCTTAGAGGGGATCCCTGGGGGGAAAGAGACGAGCATAGGTTCCTCCCAAGATGCCACCCGCTTCATTCAAGGTATGTCCTTCCATCTCTACATGGGATACAACCACATTCATATTGAATCAATTTGGACTGTCTGACTTTGGTTTACCTATTGCCTTGCAGTGTCTGGCAGCACTGTGTTCCTGTTAGAGCCACCAGCACAAGCACCAGACGATGCTGATCCAGTGAGTACTCCATCAAAGGCATACTGTAGGCCTGGCATGTCTTGTCTACTAGCTTCAATATGAATCCGATTAAATGTGATAGGGTGAAGGCCCCAGTGCAGCAGCAACAGCACATGATGGAGACGATGATGAGGAGGAGACCATCTCTCTGGATTCCAGAAGGCATGAGGTATCATGTTAAGACTGTGAAAGTACTATTTACTCTACAATGGTGAGGAGTCCTCATCAAAATCAAAAAATCTAATTTCTTTTACAGGACCCAGATGCTATACAGTGGGAAAACCAGCCTGGCAACATAGTGCGTATTAATAAAAGGACACCACATCCTGCCAAATTCCAGCTGCGCTAATTGTATTGTGTACACAGAGCTCACAAGCTATCAGAAAGTTGTATGGCAACCACCTCCGGCGCCAAATAGAACTGGCAAGACATAGACATTCAGTACAAGAAGAAAAAGATGGAAAATCTTGCACTGTAGTCCAAAATAAAAAAGAGGACAATTAGGAAACTGGACCTTGAAATAAAAAAACTTGAGAGGGAGGTGAGATATGCCTTCAATGTACACTGTATGCTAACTGTAACACAAATGTATTAATCATTATTTTTTTTCCCTCCCCCAGCTCCAAGAAGATGACACAGCTCAAAATAAAAATTAGGTATATTCTCGTAAAGTCAAGTGAGCCATGACATATGAGCTCTTATTGTGAGCACACAGGACGGTGGCATCTTTCTAAGGTTTTTTTTATTTTCCCAGCAATCAGTACAACCAAGTCATCGTTATAAGGCATCGCCCTCTTTTGCCCACCCCCCCAGCACCAGGTGTGGCCACTAGCCTATATGAAGGCCCAAAATTGTGTGTTCCTTTCTGCTCTGACAATGGCATGCCCATTCGTGCGAGATGTGGTGGATGAAGAAGCACTTGTGCTGAGGAGAGCCTTCAGGCGAGAAAGGGTCTTCAGGGACCGGTTGGACCCACTGGCCTTCCCTGATGACCATCTATATGAAAGATACAGGTTTTCTGCAGATGGCATCAGGTATCTATGCAGACTACTGGGTCCCAGGATTAAGCACCGCACTGCACGGAGCCATGCACTGAGTGTGGAGCAAATGGTTTGTGTGGCCTTGCGCTTTTTTGCTAGTGGAGCCTTCCTGTACTCAGTGGGGGATGCAGAACAGCTGAACAAGGCCACAATTTGCCGCACAATAAGGAGTGTGTGTCTGGCTATCAAAGCATTAGCAGATGTCTTCATCTCCTTCCCTGGCCACAGAAGACTCTGTGACATCAAAGAGGAGTTCTATAGGATTGCAGGTAAGAGGATCTACAAATTACAGGACAACTGTTAACACATAGTAGGATACTCATTACTTTGTGTGACAGGTTTCCCCAATGTCATTGGTGCAGTGGACTGCACACACATAAGGATAAAAGCCCCCTCAGGTGCCCATGAGGCCGATTTTGTGAATAGGAAATCCTTTCACAGCATTAATGTTCAGGTGAACATAACTTTTTGATATTGTCCATTGACGAACACTCTGCATTGCCAGTGATGTGCATTGATTGGTGTAATATTCCTCATCTTATGATTTCAGATGGTCTGCAATGCTGACTGTGTGATCAGCAATGTTGTGGCAAAATGGCCTGGCTCAGTCCATGACTCCAGAATCTTTCGGGCCTCTGAAATCTATCAGTGCCTATCACAAGGTAAGCCACACAACCCCTATTTATAACCATCATGGCTGTGTCAAGAATATCACTGTGTTTATGAGGTAGTAATGATGAGATTTTGTGTTGACAGGTGAATTCTCTGGTGTGTTGCTGGGAGACAGGGGGTATGGCTGCCAGCCTTTTCTCCTGACACCTTTCACAGACCCCCAGGAAGCACAGCAGGCCTACAACCATGCCCATGCCAGGACCAGGGCCAGAGTTGAAATGACCTTTGGCCTCCTGAAGGCACGCTTTCACTGCCTTCACAAATTAAGGGTCAGCCCTGTTAGGGCATGTGATATTACTGTGGCTTGTGCTGTCCTCCACAATGTGGCCTGCCTGAGGAAGGAGAGGGCCCCCAGAGTGCCACCAGCCATGGACTGGGACAATCCGGCAATCTTCCCTGATGACGACAGTGGTCGGCTGCTGAGGGACCAATATGTGTTGAATTATTTTAGTTAGTATGTGTGCTTTCAATTTTGGTTAAATATGTCCTGCGGTGGCAGAGGAATTTGGTTTTTTTTGGGTTCGTTTTTTGACGAATTTGGCCTCTTATGATGTTTGTGCGGTATACTGTGTGTAATACAAGGCTGCAGGGAGGCTACTGCATCCATTCATTTGTCTGTTCAGTTGATGTGTATGGATTTGTCCTGCATTTATTTTAGTGTGCAGACATGCAGGGTGTGTTATATACAGACCTTTGAATGTGTATGTATCATTTTGTATAATATGCTTGGATTCTGTGCTTTCCATCTTGTAGAGTCACTGTGACTTCAGTTTCGAAAGGAGCTGATGGTTTACCTGCTTTGTTTTGTCCTTATTCAATAAAGGAACATAATGTTACACATTGTGTTTTTATATTCATATGGAATGTGTATTTGTTTATATGACAGAGTACTAGGGCCACACTGAAGAAAAAGGATAAAGTCATAAATTTATGAGGCTGGTTCTTTCTGCAGAAAAGCTACATATTGTTTTTACAGTTTTGATACTTATGACAATGTGATACTTAATATTCTGGCACATCAGCATGTCTTTGTTTATGAAACCATACTGAAGTACAATTTCACGAAATGCCCCACATCTGTCATTTTAACAACTGTCCTCCTTTAAAACAACTGGTTACAATATTATGACTTGTGTTTTTTTCCCCTCTGTGGCCCTAATATTCTATCATTTTATATATAGCCTTATAGTCTATGGGAAACTGTAAATTATCTAATGATAGCAACATCATCTAAAAATCATTTTTTATCCAAAATCATTGAAATTAATGATCACAAACGTTTAAATAATAACAGTGGGTCTAGTTATATGTGATAACAATGTATAGTGAGCAGTGAAATAACTATTGGTTTCCATTTGTGGTGACTGCTGACTGACATTAGGGATGAGATTAAATAGATCCTGGAATTTAGCCTGGTCTGGAGCAGGCTAGCTCCACAGAATAAATCTCCATGGTAATTTATACCATAACATATCCTCCTGCCCCCTATCCATCTTTAGTGCAACCGGATTACGGATCAATTGAGCCAGGATCACCAAGATATCCTGGCTTAATCCTTTATCCTAGTTTTGTGCAACAGGCCCCTGGTCTGCTTCTGGGTTCTACTTTAGAAAACCGTGACACAGACGGTGGATGAAAACTTAGCCATTTTGTCTTAGAATCAACAGTAGAGGTTTGAATTAAGTAGGCAAACTTGTTGAATATTGTAGTCTTACTATATCAAACTGTTAATACAATTAATGAGTGGAACAAATTTAATTTCGTTCAATTGTTTCAAGTTTCCTTAATGAATACTTTTATCATGTTTAATAATGTATCCACTGAATACTTTTGTGTTCACAGCTGGTGAGCTATAGTACAGCAGGTACAAAGACACTTCCCGTGCCTTTCGGACAAAGGTAGTCTGTGCTGCTGAGGAGGCCAACAACAACTTTGTTGAGTTCCATGCAAGCAGCATTGGGGCTCACTGTGAACAAAAAAACAAACGAGATGCAATCTCAAAAAGATTTCATTGGCCAGGGATGTCCGCTGACATAGACAAATGGGTAATTATAAATCTAACGTCCTCTTATCTAAATGAAACTGTAACGGGTGTCGTCGTCGGATGAGGAGGAATCGGACCAAAGCGCAGCGTGGTGAGTGTTCATGACTTTTATTGAAACTGAACACTTAAACAAAAATAACAAAGAGAATACACGAAACCGAAACAGTCCTGTCAGGTGAAGAACACTAAACAGAAAACAACTACCCACAAAGCATCGGTGGGGAAAAGCTACCTAAGTATGGTTCCCAATCAGAGACAACGATAGTCAGCTGTCCCTGATTGAGAACCATACCCGGCCAAAACAAAGAAATGCAAACATAGAAAAAATAACATACTGGGCACCCTCGTAGCGGGCTCCGGACTGGAGGGCGACTCGGAAGGCTCCGGACTGGAGGGCGACTCGGAACGCTCTGGACTGGAGGGCGACTCGGAAGGCTCCGGACTGGAGACCGTCGCTGGAGGGAGGAGACGCAGAGACAGCCTGGTGCGTGGGGCTGCCACAGGGGCTGCCTACAGGAGGCCTGGTGCGTAGAGGAGGCACCGGATGAACCGGGCTGTGGGGGAGCACTGGAGCTCTGGTGCGCAGCCTTGGCACCACTCCTCCAGGCTGAATGCCCACTTTAGCCCGGCCCCTCCAGAGTGCAGGCACAGGTCGAACCGGGCTGTGGGGGAGCACTGGAGATCTGGTGCTTACCACTCGCACCTCTCCACTTGGCTCAATGCCCACTTTAGCCTGGCACGGGCGGAGCGCAGGCATAGGACGAACTGAACAGTCCCAGCGCCCGGAGACACAGTACGCAGAGCCGGCGCAGGATACCCTGGCACGAAACGGTGCACCGGAGACCAAGCGCGCTGAGCTGCCACAATCCGCCCTGGCTGGATGCCCACTCTCGCATGGCACTTGCAGGGGGCTGGCATATAGCGCTCCGGGCTATGAGTGCGCACTGGACACACCGTGCGCTTTACCGCATAACACGGTGCCTGACCAGTACCACGCTGCTTCCGGTAAGCACAGGGAGTTGGCTCAGGTCTATAGCCTGACTCCGCCAATCCCCCCGTGTGCCCCCCCCCCCCAAAATTGGGGGCAGCCTCTCGTGCCTGCTTCGCTGACTCGCCTCTGACTTGCTTGGCCTCTCAGCTTTAGCTGCCTCCAGTTCCTTTTTAGGGCGGCGATATTCCCCAGCCTGTCTCCAGGGTCCCTTTTCGTCCAATATCTCCTCCCATGTACAGGAGTCCTGAACCCTCTGCTCCTCCATACCACGCTGCTTGGTCCGTTGGTGGTGGATAGTTCTGTAACGTGTGTCGTCGTCGGATGAGGAGGAGGAATCGGACCAAAGCGCAGCGTGGTGAGTGTTCATGACTTTTATTGAAACTGAACACTTAAACAAAAATAAAAAAGAGAATACACGAAACCGAA
Organism: Salvelinus alpinus; assembly: GCF_045679555.1. NCBI lineage: Eukaryota > Metazoa > Chordata > Actinopteri > Salmoniformes > Salmonidae > Salvelinus > Salvelinus alpinus. The sequence goes on along the minus strand of NC_092105.1, from coordinate 50,032,239 downwards.
ACAGTCCTGTCAGGTGAAGAACACTAAACAGAAAACAACTACCCACAATGCATCGGTGGGGAAAAGCTACCTAAGTATGGTTCCCAATCAGAGACAACGATAGTCAGCTGTCCCTGATTGAGAACCATACCCGGCCAAAACAAAGAAATACAAAACATAGAAAAAAGAACATAGAATGCCCACCCAAATCACACCCTGACCAAACCAAAATAGAGACATAAAAAGCTCTCTACGGTCAGGGCGTGACAGAAACTGGCTATTCTATTCTGATACTTCTTGTGAAAAAAATATGCAGATGTTTTTTGTGTTTGTTTTAATAGTTGGCAATTGCTACTGAGAACTATTTAAACACTTTTGAAAACTATAGCTCTATCAGTCCTAATATTTTTCCTCCTTCAATCAGATGTCATAATGTGTACCTTGCCAGGCCAGCATGACATCTATAAAACAGGAGGTGGAGTACACTCCAATAGTGCTATGTGGCTTTACGATTTACATTCCTGCTTTTACAAAATGTAATATATTTATTTTGAGAATATAAAGTCATAATGTTAACATTTTACATTTAGTGTCCATTTGTTACTATGTTATTACATAACTTTAGCTTACCTGTCAAAACAACATTGCAGTTATACAGGAACAGCTATGTAATTGTAGTTTATTAGTATAGGTTATAGGTGGATACACAGTATAGGACTGAGTATAATCCGATTGGTCCCATTGCCTCACATTTATTCAGATTGGACATGGATAGTTTTCCAGGTGGTGTCTGGACCTGGGGGCGACCAATCACGTGTACTGTCTGGACCTGGGGGCGACTAATCATGTGTACTGTCTGGACTTGGGGGCGACCAATCATGTGTACTGTCTGGACCTGGGGGCGACCAATCATGTGTACTGTCTGGACCTGGGGGCGACCAATCATGTGTACTGTCTGGACCTGGGGGCGACCAATCATGTGTACTGTCTGGACCTGGGGGCGACCAATCATGTGTACTGTCTGGACCTGGGGGCGACCAATCATGTGTACTTTCTGGAGTAATAGACTATACCACTAGTGTGAAGGTGTCAGGTTTCACAGTAGAACTGTGGAGGATTGTGTGTTTGTGTGGAGACCTCTCCCCCAGTCACTTTGTCCGTCCAATATAGAACACCTTGCACTGTGGACATTCCAATCTATAGATGACATGAGTGGTTTTACAGTTAATGAAATGCTTGACGTAATACTCAATTTTGGAAGTTGTGTCAACAAAATACTTCTTCTGTGCAATATTACTGCAATGGTTGCAATGGTTACATTTAAAAGAGCCCTTGGGTTTGTAGTCAAGCCAAGTTTTTTGAGAGTCACCCGGAAGATAACTGTGGACTAATTTGTCATTTAGGGTAGGGCATCTCTTAAAGCTTATGACTGGTGGCTCAGGAAAGACTTGGCATAGTAGAGTATCACTTTATTATTAATGATTATTTTAATGTTCTCTGCTTCAGTGCTGTATTTTGTAACAAAATACACTCTCTCTGATGTATCACGAGGCACTCCCCTTCGCAACAAGTTCTCTCTGTCAAGTAATCCAGCCCTTATACCGACATCTTTCAGGACCTGAACGCTGTAGCCCCGATTCAAGAAGCGATTCTCCAATTCAGCAGATTTGACACTGTAGTCTGTTTCCTGATCGCAAATTCCAAAATGGAGTATTACGTCAAGCATTTCATTAACTGTAAAACCACTCATGTCATCTATAGATTGGAATGTCCACAGTGCAAGGTATTCTACATTGGACGGACAAAGAGACGCCTTCAAGACCGCTTAGCGGAACACAAATGCGCCATACGGGTAGGCAATGAAGACTACCCCATGGCAAGGCACTACAAGTCCCTACACCATGGAAACCCTGCCTCCCTACAAGCTATGGGTGTTGATCATATTCCAGCCTCTATTAGAAAAGGGGACCGTCTTAAACAGTTAAACCAAACGGAAAGTTTTTGGATTTACAAACTACAGGCCACTAAATACACTGGTTTAAATGAAGATAAGGATTTCTCACCCTTCCTGTAGGGTCGTGATGGGTCCATTTGCTGTCATCTAGTGGACATTTTGCTCAATTGCTCATTTTGCTCTATGTTTAGACTGTTGTTGTTCATGTTTTGCTGTGTTCTAGTGTACTATGGAATATATTGCTTTCTTATTCTTGACACTTCTCCCAGACATATTTAAGGTTAGAACTACCTTTTAGTGTTCTGATACTTCTAGCTTGGAGTTGTATTTTTATGATAACATAGCTACAGTATTTCACCTTTTAATGTGTATAGTATTGCTTACTAGGTGTGTCCAATCAATTTTGTAACCACGCCCTTTTCCAATTAGGGCTAATTGAAAAAGCTGTTCAAAAAAGGACATTGTATTCCTTTTTTTTGTACTCCCTGACGAAGGCCATGCAGCCGAAACGCGTCGGATTTAAAAAAAAACTTTGTTTCTATTGAACATGCCATACTAATAAAGGCATTTTAATTAATTATATGAAGAGAGCCTTGGTCCTCCTTTCTTTTTGATGACCAATTTACCCCTTTTACCAAAGAGCACATTCTATCTACCAAAATGTACTATTGTGTACCTTAGTAGCGCTTCCCTTCCTCCTCTTTCTACTTGTATTTATAACATTTGGATAATGAGCTTTTCAATAAAGCGTTTCACATTCTCTACTGGTTGAAATGAAGTGTAATTTGATGAAATACTATACCTATCCTGTGTTTATCAGATCAGTGCAGATGAAGGGCATTAGATATTGAGATTAACCGGTGTTAGAGTATTTACATGATGCATAGGAAGTGTAGTGTACTGTTTTTTAAAATTCTATTTCTGTATATATGAATTAACTAGTTAAGTCCTGTTTCTAGTCTATTAGTTACAATGTGTAACCATTGATGTCCCAGGACCAAGATTGGTAAACACTGTTGAAGTGTACAATTGTAATATATACATGCAGACACAGTGTCATTCAAAGATTGGAATTTGATACTCCTAAAATGATCTCAAAGACATGCATACCTAAACTGCACCTTTATTTGCCAAGGTAGAGTACATGATCAGTGAATATATTAAATGTACAGGCTACAATGTGGGGATCTCATGCATGTTAATAACTACATGTACAGTGGGGAGAACAAGTATTTGATACACTGCCGATTTTGCAGGTTTTCCTACTTACAAAGCATGTAGAGGTCTGTAATTTTTATCATAGGTACACTTCAACTGTGAGAGACGGAATCTAAAACAAAAATCCAGAAAATCACATTGTAGGATTTTTAAGTAATTAATTTGCATTTTATTGCATGACATAAGTATTTGATCACCTACCGACCAGTAAGAATTCCGGCTCTCACAGACCTGTTAGTTTTTCTTTAAGAAGCCCACCTGTTCTCCACTCATTACCTGTATTAACTGCACCTGTTTGAGCTCGTTACCTGTATAAAAGACACCTGTCCACACACTCAATCAAACAGACTCCAACCTCTCCACAATAGCCAAGACCAGAGAGATGTGTAAGGACATCAGGGGTAAATTGTAGACCTGCACAAGGCTGGGATGGGCTACAGGACAATAGGCAAGCAGCTTGGTGAGAAGGCAACAACTGTTGGCGCAATTATTCGAAAATGGAAGAAGTTCAAGATGACGGTCAATCACCCTCGGTCTGGGGCTCCATGCAAGATCTCACCTCGTGGGGCATCAATGATCATGAGGAAGGTGAGGGATCAGCCCAGAACTACACGGCAGGACCTGGTCAATGACCTGAAGAGAGCTGGGATCACAGTCTCAAAGAAAACCATTAGTAACACACTACGCCGTCATGGATTAAAATCCTGCAGTGCACGCAAGGTCCCCTTGCTCAAGCCAGCGCATGTCCAGGCCCGTCTGAAGTTTGCCAATGACCCTCTGGATGATCCAGAGGAGGAGTGGGAGAAGGTCATGTGGTCTGATGAGACAAAAATTGAGCTTTTTGGTCTAAACTCCACTCGCCGTGTTTGGAGGAAGAAGAAGGATGAGTACAACCCCAAGAACACCATCCCAACCGTGAAGCATGGAGGTGGAAACATCATTCTTTGGGGATGTTTTTCTGCAAAGGGGACAGGACGACTGCACCGTATTGAGGGGAGGATGTATGGGGCCATGTATCGCGAGATCTTGGCCAACAACCTCCTTCCCTCAGTAAGAGCATTGAAGATGGGTCGTGGCTGGGTCTTCCAGCATGACAACGACCCGAAACACACAGCCAGGGCAACTAAGGAGTGGCTCCGTAAGAAGCATCTCAAGGTCCTGGAGTGGCCTAGCCAGTCTCCAGACCTGAACCCAATAGAAAATCTTTGGAGGGAGCTGAAAGTCCGTATTGCCCAGCGACAGCCCCGAAACCTGAAGGATCTGGAGAAGGTCTGTATGGAGGAGTGGGCCAAAATCCCTGCTGCAGTGTGTGCAAACCTGGTCAAGAACTACAGGAAACGTATGATCTCTGTAATTGCAAACAAAGGTTTCTGTACCAAATATTAAGTTCTGCTTTTCTGATGTATCAAATACTTATGTCATGCAATAAAATGCAAATTAATTACTTAAAAATCATACAATGTGATTTTCTGGATTTTTGTTTTAGATTCCGTCTCCCACAGTTGAAGTGTACCTATGATAAAAATTACAGACCTCTACATGCTTTGTAAGTAGGAAAACTTGCAAAATCGGCAGTGTATCAAATACTTGTTCTCCCCACTGTATATACGACTTGCATCCTTGGCACAACATTATATTATATTCTACTCAGTCCATAGGCTTCATTAATGTAATTCAGGCTGTTTTGAAGTTGATACAACTGGCTATGATAGCTGAGGTTCATAGCTAGGTTATGAACTAATATGTATACCAAACGTTTGGGTCCATACACAGATCGGCTAGATAGCTAGCTACACATCCATAGGCATACAGGCATTTTAAATCATCCACTGCACAATAAGCAAGAATATAGCTAGCTACGTTATTTCATCTATCTGCATGGCAAATATCAGCAAGGCAAGCTTACAAAATTGTACATTCCATTTGCAGTAAATTCTTCAGCTAACTAGATTCTATACATCCAATGTTTCAAAAAACGACAGCCTGGTTTGCTGGTTGTTTCAGGAGTCCCTAAAACAACCAGAAGTACAATTTCATACTCATGTCACAACACCCATAAAGCTAGCCAGCTAGCTGGCTAGTGAGCTAGCTTGCTAAATCGCAATTTTCGTAAATGAACTTTATGATTAAAAATGCATAATCGTTTGTCTCTAACATTCCTGTCAACTTTACATGTTTTTGCATGATTCGTTATGATGTTATAATCGCTTACATTTGCTTCCATCCTAGTATTTCTGTCCGCCATTTGATCCAGTTCAGTTCTGTGTAGGGGTACCCCTCTCTCCTAGTATTTCTGTCCGCCATCTATGATCCAGTTCAGTTCTGTGTAGGGGTACCCCTCTCTCCTAGTATTTCTGTCCGCCATCTTTGATCCAGTTCAGTTCTGTGTAGGGGTACTCCTCTCTCCTAGTATTTCTGTCTGCCATCTTTGTTGAAGAAAGTCTAACAGTCACTAGTGCAGCAGCAGCCTCCCCGGTCCTAGTGCCGGCCCGATATGAAGTTTAAGATGGGTTGGAACGTTGACGAAAAAAATACATAACAGAAAAAATATATTGACTGATATTGATTTATTTAGGGGGGTCGAATGAATATTTTAGGCCTAGCGACGTCCCTGATTCCTACCCTTTAACTTTTTGTCTGAAAATTAAATATACATTTTACTCAACTGCGTTACCCACTCCAGTCAGCAGATGGCGGTATGAGACTTTAAGGCAATGCTGCTAGTGTGACGTATAATCTAGTGGACGGAACGCTTCTTTCAACAGCAGCAACACTTAGTCAGCCACCTCGGTAGCTTGCTAGCCAAAATAGCTAAACCAATAAACTTCTTTAGACGCTTTAGTGTATTTTAGCCACTGTGTTATAACCCCACTTCTGTCGTCTAGTTTATTATCCGATTTAATTTCATATTTACGGTGTTGTTGTTATTAGTCAGCTAGCGGGCTGGTTAAGTTAGCATTAGCCTAGCTAGCTAACGTCTCCGACCATGAGGTCACTAAGCTACTCTCTACCTGCTAAAGAAGAGGGGGTCTGCTGGACGGAGAAAGAAGCTCTGGTGAAAGAGGAGGAGGAAGAGGAGGCTGTTACAATACAAAAACAAGTAGAGGGTGAGGCTGTTACAGTGAAAGAAGAGAAATGCGTTACAGTGAAGGAAGAGGAAGACTCGTTCAGAGTGAAAGAGGAGGAGGATGCAGTATTTGGAGTGAACGAGGAGACGGGGGAGATGACTGTCACATCGAAAAAGGAGAACGAGGAAGAAGAGGAGGACACTGGATATCTGAGGCCGGTTTTCCAGGATCATCTTAAGGCATCCAACGATGAACTTAGCCGTAAGATGGTTTTGAGAAACATGGCCCTGATTAATACTAGTAAGTACTGTCTTAAATACAGAGGCACAAACTCTGCAGTTGTTGAACTGATGTGTGGTGTTAAAGGGGAAATATGCAATTGCTACATCCATATTTGGACTGTTAAGTTATTTATTTATGGCCATTGATTCTTGAAGAATATAACACTTACCTCATGAGCTTAGTTCAACTGTTGTATCCCATCAGAACCCCAAATAATCTTTTTTTACTCCAAGGTTTAGAAACAATGTAAATCAACACTGTATAGCCTCAACATGGTTAAAACTATAAAGCTGATATCATGGATGGTCAGTCTTTGCCTCCATCGGTCTGTCTATGAATTTGAGAGTAGTTACATTTCTTCAGCCCTATCCATAATCTTATTTTACCAAAACAGTGGTGGAATGACAGCTTTGTTATTGTTTCAACTGCAGATTGATTGATGTGGCTTTTTTAAAGGGGCAACCTAGTTTTTAAACAGCAACACAATGTCAACCCTGAGACTTGGTTTGGTAAACAGCTGAGGGATGGGGCTGGAGAAATGTAACCACTCTCAAATTCATAGAGAAAGCTATTGTATCAACCGTAACCCAAAACCTAGGGACCTCGTCAAGAAGTTCAGAGATCTTGGCATAACAGTTATAAGGTGTTGGCTTGACAGTCAGTGGACCCAGGTTTGAGTTCAGCTCAGGGCTACCCCCTGAATTCACTACACTATGAGTACAAGGACTGGCCATCCATGAGGTCATAATGATAGTTTAACCATGTTTCTAGACTATATAGTATATTCTAGAATTCATCCATGATGTCATAATGATAGTTTAACCAGGTTTCTAGGCTATATAGTATATTCTAGAATTGCCAGTGTAGATTTCCTGTGGGGGTCAAATTGTTAGAGCTGTTGATAAGTCATTGTATAATATTCAGCCAATTTATTTTCATGCCATTACATCAATATAGCCTAACCAGAAGAGAGAGAACTCTTCCTGAACCACCACCTCCTGCTGGCCTTCGTAAATTCTGACGTTGCTGGTAATAGGCTACACAAGCAGTCGGCAACATACATTATCTTACCATTTCTACTGATCTGGTGGCAGTTATGATTTTCATATACAAATTTTCGTGGAACAGTTTCATTTAATTTATAATATTATCTCAAATCATTGTCTGATTAATCTACATTTTATCTAAATTAAAATGAAAAGTCACTTTTATTGCCTATGTAAAAAAAAATAGCCTACATAAAGCCAAAGAAAACATTAAAAATAAATAATAAAAACATTGCAAATAAATATCCTATAAATCACATGGCCTGTCTACAACGAACTTGAAACATTGTATAAAATATTCTGGGCTCTGTTTCCCTCGCCAGTGAGTTCGGGACAGAGACAGCTGTAGGCTGTTTGTGAAAGGGATAAGAAGTAATCAGGTATTTTATGACATTTCCACTGCATCAGCGCATTACATTTTCCCCTTTCGTGCCGAGTGGTTATCGAAAGAGTGAGAGATGGAAATATTTTTCAAATACTTTGAGGAACTATTCTCATCTGTAATTGATTTTGAGTAGACTTTGTTTACTTGCTGTTTGAGGTGAAGAGAAATTTGCTTTGAGAAGCTCCTCGGCTCATTAGTGGTGGTGCTTTAAGACAATCAGAAATACTATCAGACATCCCCAAATGGGCACATTTATAAGCCTACATTTGCGCGCAGGCCAGGTACACTAGTCCTACTTCTATATGTGTAATTAGGTGTGCGTCCTTACTCAACATTGACAGGAGTGTTTCAAACGAAAGACAATTAATAAATTGACAAAACTGACGCATCTTGTAGGGTCAGGTCTGGGTGGTCTGTCATGGGCCATTTCATTTAGTATCCGTTTGGGTCAGCATGGGGAATGATTGTATTTCCTCATATGTTCCAACATATGTATGTTGTACCGAAGTTGACCGACTGAAAGGGAGTGTAACTTTATGACTATAATTAGTGTTCCCTGAAGGAAGGAAACGAGGTACAACACCTGTTTGGCCCCGCCCCTTCCTGGGTCGGTGAGGAGCGGTATTAAATTTAAGGAATAAATCCGAGCCTCACGTTCATCACCTGTGGAAGGCAGGGCTTCCAGCGAGGCGCGGATTTAATAGTATGTTGTACCTAGTTTCCCTCCTTCCGGGAACAGTAGTTATAGTCATAACATGTGGAATTGATAGTATGTTGTACCTAGTTTCACTCCTTCAGGGAACAGTAGTTTATCGTCATAACGTTAAGCTTGTCACATGATGAACTTCAACTTAAATACTGGATCTTGCTGTGGGACAGTTTTTTGTATTCAGATCTCTGAAATCCTCTCTACCTATGTAACAGTTTAGTTTCTCTTTATATTACGCTGGGAAAACAGTTTTGATGGACACAGAAATTCTAAATCATTTCAGAGTTTGCTAAATCCAATGGTTCCAACCGAGAGTCACCTTAACTTTATTGACAACACTCAAATGGATACTGTCATTTACGCTGTTCTTCAATAATTAGACATAATTCTTAATACTGTAGCTATTAGGTTACAGTCACATGTTCAACTATCATCAGCTGATCCAGGAAATCATTTTCTGAATGGCAGTCAAATGACATGCAACAACAATCAAAGTACTTCTTCATTCATTACTCGGGTAAAGACAGTTATGCCGTGCTCCACGTTGGATCCAACATCCCTAACAAATTGATGTTTATAATGTTTTATTGTCTGCTTGATTTACTGTAGGGTCTCGTTAGTCTGTTTGGACACAGAGATACTTAGCTCATAATGTGTAGAGAACTGTTCCTTGATGGATAGGCTATTGTACAACACACAGAGCTATTTTCCTTTATTCAGGAAAACACATTAAAGAGCAGCCTAGTGGGATTATTGACAACATTTTCTGGTGATCAGGTTATGAAATGTCCTGACAAAGACATTTTAGTTTCCATGTTTCACCTGAAATGTTAAATGGTTTATAGTCCTAGGTCTATGTTGTTGTTAGGTGAGGTTATGGGTCCTACAGTAGGTCTATGTTGTTGTTAGGTGAATATTTCTAGCCTACAATTTCTACCCTACAATCGTTGATGTTACTACTAATGTGAAAACAAGACAATATTTGACTATTGTTGCTCACTTGCCTGTCTTAAGACAATTGTCAAATAAGTTTAACATTCATTACAGACGTGATTGTTTGTACAACATCATGGCTACGCTATTGGCCTCACCTTTTACAGTGGATTTCTGCTATTGTGGCCCTTTAACCATCTGTCTGACGTTGTTGTTCACACAGGACAGAGACGTGACTATCGTGGATCCTGTGGGGGGCCTCAACAACCTCATGATGCTGAGAAGGAAGAGAAGAGTCTCTCCACGTCAAAACACCTCAAGAAACACCAGCAGAGACCCACGGGGAAGAAATGTCACTGCTGCTCTTACTGTGGGAAAGGTTGCAAATCTTCATCAGAACTTAAAATCCACCAGGGAACACACACAGGAGAGAAGCCTTATAGCTGTAATCTATGTGGGAAGAGTTATTTAAGATCAGATTCACTAAAAGTACACACGAGAATTCACACTGGAGAGAAACCTTATAGCTGTACTCAATGTGGGAAGAGTTTTACTCAGTCAAGCAACCTGTTATCACACCAGAGAAAACACACAGGAGAGAAATATTATAGCTGTAATCAATGTGGGAAGAGTTTTACCACATCAAGCCATCTGATTCGACACCAGAGAACACACACAGGAGAGAAGCCTTATAGTTGTCATCAATGTGGGAAGAGTTTTACTCAGTCAAACACCCTGGTATCACACCAGAGAACACACACAGGAGAGAAGCCTCATAGTTGTAATCAATGTGGGAAGAGTTTTACTCAGTTAAGCACCCTGGTATCACACAAGAGAACACACACAGGAGAGAAACCTTATAGCTGTGCTCAATGTGGGAAGATTTTTACTACATCTAGTGATCTGACGGTACACCAGAGAACACACACAGGAGAGAAACCTTTTAGCTGTGATCAGTGTGACAAGAGATACTCTGATAAAAGATCTCTGATCAAGCATCAGAAAATACATTCATGAAGGAGTTGTTTCATGACATCAATGAAATAATGTCACAATGTAGAATAGAGTAGAGTATTTTAATGTCACAGTGTGGAATGTTTTAACATTGTAGTGGGAGTATTTTAATGATGTCGCAATGAAGAATGTTTTAACATTGTAGGAGTATTTTAATGATGTCATAATGTAGAATGTTTTAACATTGTAGTAGGAGTATTTTAATGATGTCACAATGAAGAACCCTAAATGTTTGCCCCCTGTTCTATTGGTTTCGGCATGATATGGATATCAGTGGGAAAATCTTTGTACTTTGCGCCGTTCATCTTTCCCTCGATCTTGAATTGTCTGCTAGTCCCTGCCACTGAAAAACATCCCCACAGCATGATGCTGCCACCACCATGCTTCACCGTACAGATGGTGCCTTGTTTCCTCCATACGTGACGCTTGGCATTCAGGCCAAAGAGTTACACTTTGGTTTCATCAGACCAGAGAATGTTGTTTCTCAAGGTCTGAGAGTCCTTTAGGTGCCTTTTGGCAAACTCCAAGCAGGCTGTCATGTGCCTTTTACTGAGGAGTGGCTTCTGTCTGGCCACTCTACCATAAAGGTCTGATTGGTGGAGTGCTGCAGAGATGGTTGTCCTTATGGAAGATTCTTCCATTTACACCGAAGAACTCTGGAACTTTGTCAGAGTGACCATCAGGTTCTTGGTCACCTCCCAAGGCCCTTCTCCCAAATGTATGTAGTTCTGTCCTTGAGCTGTTCTTGTCTATTGATCTGTATTATGTCATGTTATGTGTGGACCCCAGGAAGAGTACCTGCTGCTTTTGCAACAGCTAATGGGGATCCTAATAAAATACCAAAATACCAAGATTGTTCAGTTTTGCCGGGTGGCCAACTCTAGGAAGAGTTTTGGTGGTTCCAAACTTTTTCCATTTAAAAATGATTGAGGCCACTGTGTTCTTGGGGACCTTCAATGCTGCAGACATTTTTTGTTACCATTCCCCAGATCTGTGCCTCAACATAATCCTGTCTCAGAGCTCTATGGACAATTCCTTTGACCTCATGGCTTGGTTTTCACTCTGACAACTGTGGGACTTTATATAGACAGGTTGTGTGCCTTTCCAAATCATGTCCAATCAATTGAATTTACCACAGGTGGACTCCAATCAATTTGTAGAAACATCTCAAGGATGATTAATGGAAACAGAAACCTGAAAGCAATTTTTGAGGCTTGTAGCAAAGGGTTTGAACACTTAAGTAAATACATTTGCAAATGGTTTGTCATTATGGGGTGTTGTGTGTAGATCGATGAGTGGAATTTTTTTCCGAATGAGGCTGTAATGTAACAAAATGTTGAAAAAAAGTGAAGGGGCCTGAATACTTTATGAATGAACTGTATTCCGCTGGCAGATTTTTCTACCATTGGCAATTTTGTACACAGACGTGATACGTGGCATAGAAAAGTCCAATCTTAGGAGAGTACATGGGAGGCCCTATACTGTGTGTCTGCAGGTGTCTATCATGTCTACAGAGAAACCTAGATTAAAATACTTAGATTTGTGTGTATTGGGAATATGTTGTGAAATTGTTAGATATTAGTTGTTAGATATTACTGCACTGTCGGAGCTAGAAACACAAGCATTTTGCTACACCCGCAATAACATCTGCTAAACATGTGTATGTGACTAATAAAATGTGATTTTGATTTGAAATAAACGTCCTATTTATCAAAGGTGCTTTTGGCTGGAGTCAAAATGACTCCAAAGGATTTGAATTTGTTAAAAGTCCATATTGATACAGAAACACTAAACCATGATTTAGATTTATTAAGAACAAGTTGATTGACAAAGTCATGAAAAATTTAATAAGCCACATTTTGGCTATGATAAAAGATATGCCTCTGGGGTCAAAATTATCCATGTCAGAAGTATGGTTCAATGCAAATATGTAGTGGGTGTAAGGTTTGTTTTTGATTAGTGTTTAATGAGTGAGAATTTATCAACACATGCTTCTCTTTGAACGACTTAATATAATATTAAGCTTTTATGAAATAAATTAAAAATACACGTTTGGTTCCTCCACTGCGTTGCCCACTCCAGTCAGCAGATGTGGATGTGCGTATTTTTTGTTCAGGCGATGCTGCCAGTGTGACGTATAATCTAGTGGACGGGACGCTCTTTCAACAACAACAGCTAGTCAGACACCTCCGTAGCAAACATAGCTACAACATTCACGCTCTTTACACTGTTTTGGCGTATATTAGTCGCCGTGTATTAAACACACTTCTGTCGTATGTACTTGTTGGCCCATTTAATTATATATTTACGTTTGTCAGCTAGCTGGTTTGCTAAGTTACCTTAGAACTAGGCTAGTCGCTAATGCTAACATCCCCGACCATGAGTTCACTAAGATACTCTCCTCCTGCTAAAGAAGAGGAGATCTCGTGAAAAAGAAGGAGGAAGAGAAAGATGTTACAATACAAAAACAAGTAGAGGGTGAGGCTGTTACCGTGAAAGAAAAGGAAGATGCGTTCAGAGTGAAAGAAATTAGCTGCTGTGAACGATCTGAGAGACAAGGCAAGAAGGGCCTTCTATGCCATCAAAAGGAACATAAATTTCAACATACCAATTAGGATCTGGCTAAAAATACTTGAATCAGTCATAGAGCCCATTGCCCTTTATGGTTGTGAGGTCTGGGGTCCGCTCACCAACCAAGATTTCACAAAATGGGACAAACACCAAATTGAGACTCTGCATGCAGAATTCTGCAAAAATATCCTCCGTGTACAACGTAGAACACCAAATAATGCATGCAGAGCAGAATTAGGCCTATACCCACTAATTATCAAAATCCAGAAAAGAGCCGTTAAATTCTACAAACACCTAAAAGGAAGCGATTCCCAAACCTTCCATAACAAAGCCATCACCTACAGAGAGATGAACCTGGAGAAGAGTCCCCTAAGCAAGCTGGTCCTAGGGCTCTGTTCACAAACACAAACACACCCCACAGAGCCCCAGGACAACAGCACAATTAGACCCAACCAAATCATGAGAAAACAAAAAGATAATTACTTGACACATTGGAAAGAATTAACAAAAAAACAGAGCAAACTAGAATGCTATTTGGCCCTAAACAGAGAGTACACAGTGGCAGAATACCTGACCACTGTGACTGACCCAAACTTAAGGAAAGCTTTGACTATGTACAGACTCAGTGAGCATAGCCTTGCTATTGAGAAAGGCCGCCGTAGGCAGACATGGCTCTCAAGAGAAGACAGGCTATGTGCACACTGCCCACAAAATGAGGTGGAAACTGAGCTGCACTTCCTAACCTCCTGCCCAATGTATGACCATATTAGAGAGACATATTTCCCTCAGATTACACAGATCCACAAAGAATTTGAAAACAAATCCAATTTTGATAAACTCCCATATCTACTCGGAGAAATTCCACAGTGTGCCATCACAGCAGCAAGATTTGTGACCTGTTGCCACAAGAAAAGGGCAACCAGTGAAGAACAAACACCATTGTAAATACAACCCATATTTATGCTTATTTATTTTAACTTGTGTGCTTTAACCATTTGTACATTGTTACAACACTGTGTATATATAATATAACATTTGTAATGTCTTTATTGTTTTGAAACTTCTGTATGTGTAATGTTTACTGTTAATTTGTATTGTTTATTTCACTTTTGTATAATATCTACCTCACTTGCTTTGGCAATGTTAACACATGTTTCCCATGCCAATAAAGCCCCTTGAATTGAATTGAATTGAAATTGAAAGAGGAGGAAGCCGTTTTTGGAGTGAAAGAGAAGGAGGGGGAGGGGAGATGACTGTCACATTGAAAGAGGAGAAGGAGGAAGAAGAGGAGGTTGGAGATCTGTTTAACACCATTAAGTACCGTCTCTGCAGTCGTTGAACCAATATGCAGTGAAGGGGTTCTACACTTTAATGTTGTTCTGTAGGAATGGCTGAAGCTACACTGTAACGTGTAGAACATCAAGAGTGGACCATCAACAAAACGTTAACAATTGATCAAATGCATCCAATGACAATGCCTGAAATACTGTAGTCCTCAATATATCCTATTAGATTAGCCCAATATGTAGTCTTAAAGGGGCAATCAGCAGTTGTTACATCCATTTTGGGACTTATACATTAATGATATGTACCCATCTGTTTCTTGAAGAATTCACTTATAAATGCCTCTTGAGCTTAGTTCAACTATCGTACCCCATCAGATCCCAAAATATACGCTTTTTTTTACTCCAATGTTTGTCAGTAAATATTAACAAACACTGTATATCTTGTGAATCGATTCTCAATTGCGATACGTTTCTAGAAACATAAACTAACAGGTCTGTGAGAGCCGGAATTCTTACTGGTTGGTGGGTGATCAAATACTTATGTCATGCAATAAAATGCAAATTAATTACTTAAAAATCATACAATGTGATTTTCTGGATTTTTGTTTTAGATTCCGTCTCTCACAGTTGAAGTGTACCTATGATAAAAATTACAGACCTCTACATGCTTTGTATGTAGGAAAACCTGCAAAATCGGCAGTGTATCAAATTCTTGTTCTCCCCACTGTATATATATATTTTTAAATGTTGCTGACACCCCTCCCCAGAGGTGTCTCATTATTGGGATTCATTGCTGAGTCCTACCTGTAGCTCACTATGAGGTGTCTAGTGATACAGGTTAAGGGCCCTGTTGGAGATTGGTGGTTGGTAGCGGAGTCGAGGGAACAAGCAGGGTTGGACACGGCCATGTTATTATCCCACACAGTCTCTGTGGTTCATATGAACCCCATTCCTGGGAATTATATTTGATTACAAATCGCCCCTGTCTGTTACCACAGAAGGGTTCCGTCTGTCCCATTCCCAGCTAGGTTACGAGGCGTTTTGTTGCCAGTACTTATGACTGGTTGATAGGGGAAATCTCCATGCTTATTATAGAAAAAATAATTAGGGGAAAACTATTTAGTAAACTGAAATAAAATAACAAACCTGTTTGAAAAATTACAACTATTCCAAAACTATCTTTGACTCCAAAACTAAAATAGCCTAAAATAATAACCAGCATTTTGAATAATTTGAATAATCATTTGAATAATTTATATCTTAACTTTGGACAAAAATAGAATTGGGTTTATATATTTTTTATGTGGTTTTAAATCTTCTGAACCTGGTGGCTGGTAAATGCTGCCATGGGATGGCAATGTTTCAAATAGACCTAGCTTGTGTATCACTATCACTTGCTACCACCAGAAATACTTTAAGAAATTAGGATATCGGAAACTCTTTTCGATTCGTATTAACAGCTTAAAGAAAAGAACATTGGCATTAATTACCCTCTGTGAACAAGAAGCACAACATTACAAATATTTTCAGAAATGTGAGATAATTAACTTGTTCTCTGTAATATCGTATAGCTTTGCAATCGTAACATTACGTACTTTCAAGGAAAATAGGCAGGTTTCTCGACTCATACCCTGACTTTAAAAAGGTATTTTCGTAAGAATTAGTTTAGGAACTGCATGTCACAGCATGACAATGTGAACGCGATTGTTTGACAGTCTCTTGGACGGGCGTTATATACGCTTTGACATTTTCTGGAATAGTTTTTATTTGAAAACGTTTTTGTGTACTTGCCTGCCTATTGAATTTGGAACGCACTGTACTGTTCATCTCTGAAACTCACTTAAATAATTCCTTTGATACAGCAGTAGCAATACAGGGATATAACATCTGCAGAAAAGACAGGAATGCCATTGGGGGAGGTGTTGCTGTATACAGTGCATTCGGAAAGTATTCAGGCCCCTTGACTTTTTCCACATTTTGTTACGTTAAAGCCTTATTCTAAAATTGATTAAATAATTTTCCCCCCTTTCATTTAGCTAATTTATTAGCACACCTGCATTTGGGGAGTATATCCCATCCTTCTCTGCAGATCCTCTTTAGCTCTGTCAAGTTGGATGGGGAACATCACTGCACAGCTATTTTCAGGTCTCTCCAGAGATGTTAGATCGGGCTCAAGTCCGGGCTCTGGCTATGTCACTCAAGGACATTCAGAGACTTCTACCGAAGCCACTCCTGTGTTGTCTTGGCTGTGTGCTTAAGGTCGTTGTCCTGTTGGACGGTGAACCTTTGCCCCAGTCTGAGGTCCTGAGCACTTTGGAGCATCCTTTCATCAAGGATCTCTCTGCACTTTGCTCCGTTAATATTTCCCTCGATCCTGACTAGTCTCCCAGTCCCTGCTGCTGAAAAACATCCCCACAGCATCATGCTTCACCGTAGGGAAGGTGACAGGTTTCCTCCAGACATGACTCTTGGCATTCAGGCCAATGAGTTCAATCTTGGTTTCATCAAACCAGAGAATCTTGTTTCTCATGGTTTTAGAGTCCTTGAGGTGCCTTTTGTCAAACTCCCAGCAGGCTGTCATGTGCCTTTTACTGAGGAGTGGTTTCCATCTGGCCACTCTACCATAAAGGTATGATTGGTGGAGTGCTGCAGAGATGGTTGTCCTTCTGGAAGGTTCTCCCATCTCCACAGAGGAACTTTGTAGCTCTGTCAGAGTGAACATCAGTTTTTTGGTCACCTCCCGACAGCTGTGTCTGTCCCAAACTCACTGGCTGGAAACTCTGAGGGCCCAGAATATTTTATACAATGTCGCAAGCTTGCTATCAGGAGTTTTGCGCCGACCCAGTTGATAGTTTATACAATGTTTCAAGTTCGTTGTAGACAAGCCATGTGCAGCAAATGTGATTTATAGGATATTTTCTACCTGCAGGCTGCAATGTTTTTATTTGTTGGCTTTATGTAGGCTATCTTTACATAGTTGGCAATGGCAATAAAAGTTACTTTTAGATTTGAATAATTTTCATTTAGATTTAGATAGAATGTAGATTAATCACAGACAATGATCTTGAGATACTATTATAAATTAAATGAAACTGTTCCACGAAAATGTGCATATGAAAATCATAACTGGCACGCAGATCGGTAGAAATGGTATGATAACTTGGCCCTCCAAATGGAAAAGGTTGCCGACCGCTGGTGTAGCCCATTACCGGAAACTTCAGGAGCATAAAGGCAGAATTTCTCTCTCTTCTGGTTAGGTTATCTTGATCTCTGGCTGCCTCAAGTCATTTGTGTGTCTTAATTATTTAATCAAACAGCATGCTTAAAGCATCAAACCAGTTCAGTACATATAGTTGATTTTATTAAAACAAATGGAGTGTGTATATATATGGAAAAATACATACAACATTTCAACCAATCAATTGGTAGAATGAACAGACGACTCTTGGTTGACCAAGATTTATTTTAGGTGGGGACAGCACTAGAACATGATTTTGAGGCTCCTGAGTGGCGCAGTGGACACTGCATCTCAGTGCTTGAGGCGTCAATACAGACCCCCCGGTTCAAGTCCAGGCTGTGTCACAACCGGCTGTGATTGTGAAATAAATAAAGGTAACATTTTTTTTAAATAAAATAAAACATAGTTCATTCAGAAAATTCAGACCCCTTCCCCTTTTCCACATTTTGTTACGTTACAGCTTTATTTTAAAATGGATTAAAAAAAATAGAATCCTCATTAATCTTCACACAATAATGAAAAAGTGAAAACAGGTAAAAAAACAGAAATACCTTATTTACATACGTATTCAGGCCCTTTGCTATGAGACTCAAAATTGCTTTCAGGTGCATCCTGTTTCCATTAATCATCCTTGAGATGTATCTACAAATTGTTCGGAGTCCACCTGTGGTACATTCAATTGATTGGACATGATTTGGAAGGCACACACCTGTCTATATGAGGTCCCAGAGTTGACAGTGCATGTCAAAGCAAAAACCAAGCAATGAGGACAAAGGAATTGTCCTTAGAGCTCCGAGACAGGATTGTGTTGAGGCACAGATCTGGGGAAGGGTACCAAAAATTCTGCAGCATTGAAGGTCCCCAAGAACACAGTGGCCTCCATCATTCTTAAATGGAATACTCTTCCTAGAGCTGGTTACCCGGCCAAACTGAGCGATTGGGGGGCCTTGGTCAGGGAGGTGACCAAAAACCTGATGGTCACTCTGACAGAGCTCCAAAGTTCTTCTGTGGAGATAGGAGAACCTTCCAGAAGGACAACCATCTCTGCAGCACTCCACCAATCAGACCTTTATGGTAGAGTGGCCAGACGGAAACCACTCCTCAGTAAAAGGCACATGACAACCTGCTTGGAGTTTGACAAAAGGCACCTTAAGACTCTAAGACCATGAGAAACAAAATTATCTGGCTTGATGAAACCAAGATTGAACTCTTTGGCCTCAATGCCAAGCATCACGTCTGGAGGAAACCTGGCACCATCCCTACGGTGAAGTATGGTGGTGGCAGCATCATGTTGTGGGGATGTTTTTCAGCAGCAGGGACTGGTAGATTAGTCAGGATCGAGGGAAATATTAACGGAGCAAAGTGCAGAGAGATCCTTGATTAAAGACCTGCTCCAGAGTGCCCAGGACCTCAGACTGGGGGCGAAGGTTCACCGTCCAACAGGACAACAACCTTAAGCACACAGCCAAGACAATGCAAGACTGGCTTCAGGACAAGTCTCTGAATGTCCTTGAGTGACCCAGCAAGAGCCCGGACTTGAGCCCGATCTAACATCTCTGGAGAGACCTGAAAATAGCTGTGCAGTGATTTTCCCCATTCAACCTGACAGACCTAGAGAGGATCTGCAGAGAAGGATGGGAGAAACTCCCCAAATGCAGGTGTGCCAAATAAATTAAATTTAACGTAACAAAATGTGGAAAAAGTCAAGGGGACTGAATACTTTCCGAATGCATTGTATACAGCAACACTGTCCCCATAAGCATTCCTATCTTTTCTGTAGATGTTATATCCCTGTATTGCTACTGCTGTATCAAAGGAATTATCTCAGTGAGTTTCAGAGATGAACAGCACAGTGCATTCCAAATTCAATAGGCAGGCAAGTAAACAAAAACGTGTTCAAATAAAAACTATTCCAGAAAATGTCAAAGCGTATATAACGCCCGTCAAAGAGACGGTCAACCAATCACATTCACATTGTCAAAGCTAATTCTCACGAAATCCTGTTTTAAAGTCAGGGTATGAGTCGAGAAACACGCCTATTTACCTTGAAAGTATGTAATGTCACGATTGCAAAGCTATACGATATTACAGAGAACAAGTTAATTATCTCACATCTCTGAAAATATTTGTATTGTTGTGCTTCTTGTTCACGGAGGGTAATTAATGCCAATGTTCTTTTCTTTAAGCTGTTAATACGAATCGAAAGGAGTTTCCAATATCCTCATTTCTTAAAGTATTTCTGGCGGTAGCAAGTGAGTGATACACAAGCTAGGTCTATTTGAAACATTGCCATCCCATGGAAGCATTTACCAGCCACCAGGTTCAGAAGCTTTAAAACCACATAAAAAAATATTTAAAACACAAATCTATTTTTGCCGAAAATTAAGATATAAATTATTCAAACTGAACATAATTCATGCTGGTTAATATTTTAGGCTATTTTAGTTTGAGTCAAAGATAGTTTTGGAATAGTTTTCATTTTTCAAACAGGTTTGTTGTTTTATTTCAGTTTACTAAACCGTTTTCCCCTAATTACTTTTTCTATAGTAGGAGGTTTCCCCTATCAACCAGTCATAGGTACTGGCGACAAAGCGCCTCGTAACCTAGCTGGGAATGGGACAGATGGAACCCTTTTGTGGTAACAGACAGGGGCGATTTGTAATCAATCTAATTCCCAGGAATGGGATTCATATGAACCACAGAGACTGTGTGGGATAATAACATGGCCGTGTCCAACCCTGCTTGTTCCCTCGACTCCGCTACCAACCACCAATCTCCAACAGGGCCCTTAACCTGTATCACTAGACACCTCATAGTGAGCTACAGGTAGGACTCAGCAATGAATCCCAATAATGAGACACCTCTGGGGAGGGGTGTCAGCAACATAAAAAAATAAATATATATATAGTGTTTTATGAAAAAACTGTTTTTTACAAATCCGTCAAGACACCAACTTAGACTTCCCCGTGAAATGCTTTACTTACAAGCCCTTAACCAACAGTGCAGTTCAAGAAGAAGAAAACGTTTACCAAGTAGACTCAAATAAAAAGTAATAATAGAAAGAAACACAATGAGAATAACAATAACGAGGCTTTATACAGTGGGCATCGGTACCGAGTCAGTGTGCGGGGGTACAGGCTAGTTGAGGTAATCTGTACATGAAGGTGGGGGCGTAGTGACTATGCATAGGTAACAAACAACCAGCGAGTAGTAGCAGTACACAAAAGGGAGGGGGGTGGGAGGTCAATGTAAATTGTCCGGTGGTGATTTTATGAATTGTTCAGCAGTCTTATGGCTTGGGGGTAGAAGCTGTTGAGGAGGCTTTTGGTCCTAGACTTGGCGCTCCGGTACCGCTTGTCGTGCGGTAGCAGAGAAAACAGTCTAGAACTTGGGTGACTGGAGTCTCTAACGATTTTATGGGCTTTCCTCTGACACCGCCTATTATATAGGTCCTGGATGGCAGGAAGCTTGGCCACAGTGATGTACTGGGCCGTTCGTACTACCCTCTGTAGCGCCTTATGGTCAGATGCCGAGCAGTTGCCATACCAGGCGGTGATGCAACCGGTCATGATACTCTCGATGGTGGAGCTGTATTACCTTTTGAAGATCTGGGGACCCATGCCAAATCTTTTCAGACTCCTGAGGGGGAAAATGTCTTGTTGTGCCCTCTTCACAACTGTCTTGGTATATACCCACGTGGGTGATTGAAAGATGAACTCCACACTCCAGTCCAGTTGGTGGTGGTAATGCACCTTAAATTTGGTTGCCAACCTCCATATAAAGTCCAAAGAAGAAAAAGAAGCCTGAAGGAAGGAGAAATGACGAGAAACTAATTTGGTTTACCGTTTGGGGTGTCGCGACTGGTTACCTATTTTGATGTGATATGAAAGTATTGTGTGAAATTATTTTGATGTGATATGAAAGTATTATGTGAAATTATTTTGATGTGATATTTAAGAATTGTGTGAAATTTTGTTGATGTGATATGAAAGTACAGCGATTTATGTTTCTAGAAATGTATCGCAATTGAGAATCGATTCACATTTAGGTGGAATATTTGACTATTTTAGCTGCCAGAGCCAGTCTACCTCTGAAAATAACATACAGTCCTTGGACCTTGAGGAGTAACAGGGGCAGCAATCAGCAGTAGAAACAATAGCGAAGCGTACTGCACGCCCGGTTCGGTAAAAAGCTGAGGGATGGGGCTGGAGAAATGCAACCATGCATGATATTCTATATTCTAGAAATAAGGTCAGGGAGCGTGCCAGCTTGCCTGAACCGCCCCTTTCGAGCAAAAGGTATAATTGATGGGTTATGAATTAACAGGTATAAATGATGGGCTATGAACTAACAGGTATAAATTATTGGTTATGAATTAACAGGTATAAATGATGGGTTATGAATTAACAGGTATAAATGATGGGTTATGAATGAACAGATATAAATGATGGGTTATGAATTAACACATCCCCTGCGAGCCCAGGCATTTCAATACATTCAGGATTTCTTACGGTCCATGTGCAATGTATATGGTTATCTCTCTCTCTCCCTCCATCTCTTATATAACAAGCAGCCATGTTGTTGTCATTCCACTAGGGACCTGTTTTCAGCATTTTAAGTCTCCAGTCAATAATCAGTGCACTGGAATTATCCCTCAACACCCTTTACATATGTACTGTACTGGAATTATCGCCTTTACACATGTACTGTACTGGAATTATCCCTCTACACATGTACTGCACTGGAATAATCCCTCTACACCCTTTACACATGTACTGTACTGGAATTATCCCTCTGCACCTTTTACACACGTACTGTACTGGAATTATCCCTCTGCACCCTCTACACATGTACTGCACTGGAATTATCCCTCTACACATGTGCTGCACTGGAATTATCCCTCTACACCCTTTACACATGTACTGTAATGATCCCTCTACACCCTTTACACATGTACTGTACTGGAATTATCCCTCCACAGCCTTTACACACGTACTGCACTGGAATTATCCCTCTACACATGTACTGTACTGTAATTATCCCTCTACAGCCTTTACACATGTACTGCACTGGAATTATCACATTGGCTGGCAGAAACATGCTGTTTTTTTATTGGGCCATCAAAATTGGGCCTGTCTCAGTGATTTGTGTGATTGGTTACATTTCAGTCACATGTGCATAAGGGAGAGGGGGTGTCTGATGTCTGCAGGTCAATGCAACTGAGAAATATGATCCTTGTAATTATTCTCTGTGAATATCAGTAGTGATAATGATTGTGAAATATTTAGTTCATTTCATGAGAGCAACATAATAATTAATCATTTCTGAACAACCATTTTTTATTTAATGTCTATTAAGAATATCTTATCAACTTTATTTCACTTGGTGATGATTCATTGTAGAGAACATAACATGACAATACATGACATCTACAGTGGCAAGAAAAAGTATGTGAACCCTTTGGAATGACCTGGATTTCTGCATAAATTGGTAATCAAATTTGATAATAAATAATAACAAATTATTGTATTTTTGTTGTCTATATTGAATACATAATTTAAACATTCACAGTGTAGGTTGGAAAAAGTATGTGAACCCCTAGGCTAATGACTTCTAAAAAAGCTAATTGGAGTCAGGAGTCAGCTAACCTGGAGACCAATGAGACGAGATTGGAGATGTTGATTAGAGCTGCCCTGTCCTATAATAAAGACTCACAAAATTTGAGTTTGCTATTCACAAGAAGCATTGCCTGATGTGAACCATGCCTCGAACAAAATAGATCTCAGAAGACCTAAGATTAAGAATTGTTGACTTGCATAAAGCTGGAAAGGGTTACAAAAGTATCTCTAAAAGCCTTGATGTTCATCAGTCCACGGTAAGACAAATTGTCTATAAATGGATAAAGTTCAGCGCTGTTGCTACTCTCCCTGGGAGTGGCCGTCCAGCAAAGATGACAGCAAGAGTACAGTGCAGAATGCTCAATGAGGTTAAGAATCCTAGAGTGTCAGCTAAAGACTTACAGAAATCTCTGGAACATGATAACATCTCTGTTGACGAGTATGCAATAAGTAAAACACTAAACAAGAATGGGTGTTCATGGGAGGACACCACGGAAGAAACCACTGCTGTCAAAAAAGAAACATTGCTGCATGTCTGAAGTTTGCAAAAGTGCACCTGGATGTTCCACAGCGCTACTAGCAAAATATTCTGTGGATACATTAAACTAAAGTTGAGTTGTTTGGAAGGAAAACACATCACTATGTGTGGAGAAAAAAAGGCACAGCACACCAACATCAAAACCTCATCTCAACTGTAAAGTATGGTGGAGGGAGCATCATGGTATGCGGCTGCTTTGCTGCCTCAGGGCCTGGACAGCTTGCTATCATCGACGGGAAAATGAATTCCCAAGTTTATCAAGACATTTTGCAGGAGAATGTTAGGCTATCTGTCCTCCAATTGAAGCTCAAGTTGGGTGATGCAACAGGACAACGACCCAAAACACAGAAGTAAATTAACAACAGAATGGCTTAAACAGAAGAAAATACGCCTTCTGGAGTGGCCCAGTCAGAGTCTTGACCTCAATCCGATTGAGATGCTGTGGCATGACCTCAAGAGAGCAGTTCACACCAGACATCCCAAGAATATTGCTGAACTGAAGCAGTTTTGTAAAGAGGAATGTCCAAAATTACTCTTGACCGTTGTGCAGGTCTGATCCGCAACTACAGAAAACGTTTGGTTGAGGTTATTACTGCCAAAGGAGCGGTCAACCAGTTATTAAATCCAAGGGTTCACATACTTTTTCCACCCTGCACTGCGAATGATTACATGGTGTGTTCAATAAAGACATGAAAACATATTGTTTGTGTGTTATTAGTTTAAGCAGACTGTGTTTGTCTATTGTTGTGACCTAGATGAAGATCAAATTTTATGACCAATTTATGCAGAAACCAGGTATTTCCAAAGGGTTCACATACTTTTTCTTGCCACTAAGTAGCTGAATATGGATTAACAGTCTAACAGTTTGAAGGGCACAACTCATGTCATTCTGGTTGAACAGTGAGAGACTAGTTAAAACTTCTTGACGCACGGATCCCTTTAGCGGGATCATTTTAAACAACAACCACTGAATTGCAGAGCGCCAAATACAAAAGAAATTGCTAAAAATATTTATAATCATGAAATCACAAGTGTAATATAGCAAAACACAGTTTAGCTTGTTGTTAATCCACCTGTCGTGTCAGATTTAGAAAATATGCTTTACAGCGAAAGCAATCCAAGCGTTTGTGTGAGTTTATCGATCACTAGACAAAACATTAAGAACACCTAGCAGCCATGTAGATTGGTCACGAAAGCCAGAAAAGCAATAAAATGAATCGCTTACCTTTGATGATCTTCGGATGTTTGCACTCACGAGACTCCCAGTTACACAATAAATGTTCCTTTTGTTCGATAAAGATTTTTTATATAAAAAAAACTCAATTTGTTTGGCGCGTTATGTTCAGTATTCCACAGCCTTAGGCAGGTCATCAAGGCTTGACGAATAGTATCCGTAAAGTTCGTAGAAACATGTCAAACGTTTTTAATAATCCATCCTTAGGTTGTTTTTAACATCAATAATCGATCATATTTAAACCGGACGGTAAACTATTCAATACTGGAGAGAAAGAAAATGTCGAGCAACGAGTGTCGCGCGCATCAACTAATGGAGGGACATCCGTGTATCCACTGACGCGTTTTGACAAATCTCGCTCATTTTTCAAAATAAAAGCTTGAAACTATGTCTAAAGACTGTTCTTTCCCCGAGGAAGCCACAGGAAAAGGAATCTGGTTGACATCCCTTTAAATGGACGAAAGGCAGGCAATGGAACAGTGATTTTTCAAAATAAGAGTCACTTCCTGGTTGGATTTCCTCAGGTTTTCGCCTGCAAAATCAGTTCTGTTATACTCACAGACAATATTTTGACAGTTTGGAAACTTTAGAGTGTTTTCTATCCTACTCTGTCAATTATATGCATATTCTAGCATCTGGACCTGAGAAATAGGCAGCTTACAATGGGAACGTTATTTTTCCAAACATAAGAATTCTGCCCCCTAGCTTCAAGAGGTTTTAATTATGGACTAAGTTTGCCAGTTTGAAGGGCACAACTCATGTTATTCTGGTTAACTTCTCTTGGGTAGGGGGCAGCATTTGGAATTTTGGATGAAAAGCATGCCAAAATTAAACTGACAGCTACTCATCCCCAGAATATAAGATACGCATATTATTAGTATATTTGGATAGAAAACACTCTGAAGTTTCTAAAACTGTTTGAAATGACTTAAATGTAAATGTAAATGAATCATGTCTGTGAGTATAACAGAACTTATTTAGCAGGCGAAACCCTGAGGACACACCATTCAGATTTTTTTTGTTTTGAGGTCACTCTCTTTTCAATGAGCTTTCATTGGGAAACCAGATTTCTAAGGGACCTTCTTGCAGTTCCTACCGCTTCCACTGGATGTCAACAGTCTTTAGAAATTGGTTGAGGTTATTCCTTTGTGTAATGAAGAAGTATGGCCATCTTGAAGGAGGGTCACTCGAAGTGTCCTGTTTGTTAGAAGCGCGTGACCAGAAAGCTAGCTACAGTTGGTTTTAATCCTGTATTGAACACAGATCATCCCATCTTCAATTTTATCGATTATTTACGTTAAAAAATACCTAAAGTTGTAGTACAAAAGTAGTTTGACATTTTTGGGCAACGTTTACAGGTAACCTTTGAGATATTTTGTAGTCACGTTTCACAATTTGGAATCGGTGTTTTTCTGGATCAAACACGCCAAATAAATTGACATTTTGGATATATATCGACGGAATTAATCAAACAAAAGGACCATTTGTGATGTTTATGGGACATATTGGAATGCCAACAACAGAAGCTCGTCAAAGGTAAGGCATGAATTATATTTTTATTTCTGCGTTTTGTGTCGTGCCTGCTTTGTTTACAATGGTGCTATCCTCAGATAATAGCATCGTTTGCCTTCGCCGAAAAGCCTATTTGAATTCTGACATGTTGGCTGGATTCACAACCAGTGTAGCTTTAATTTGGTATCTTTCATGTGTGATTTAATGAAAGTTTGATTTTTATAGTAATTAATTTGAATTTGGCGCTCTGCATTTTCTCTGGCTTTTTGCCAAGTGAGACAGTAGCGTCCTGCATAAACTCAGATTTTTGGATATAAATATGAACTTTACCGAACAAAACATACATGTATTGTGTAACATGAAGTCCTATGAGTGTCATCTGATGAAGATCATCAAAGGTTAGTGATTCATTTTATCTCTATTTCTGCTTTTTGTTACTCCTCTCTTTGGCTGGAAAATGGCTGTCTTTTTCTGTGACTTGGCTCTAACCTAACATAATCGTTTGCTGTGCTTTCGTCGTAAAACCTTTTTGAAATCGGACACTTTGGCTGGATTTACAACAAGTGTATCTTTAAAATGGTGTAAAATACTTGTATGTTTGAGGAATTTAAATTATGGGATTTCTGTTGTTTTGAATTTGGCGCCCTGCAGTTTCACTGGCTGTTTTCACTGGCTAGGCCACTCCAGGACCTTGAGATGCTTCTCACGGAGCCACTCCTTAGTTGCCCTGGCTGTGTGTTTCGGGTCGTTGTCATGCTGGAAGACCCAGCCACGACCCATCTTCAATGCTCTTACTGAAGGAAGGAGGTTGTTAGCCAAGATCTCGCGATACATAGCCCCATCCATCCTCCCCTCAATACGGTGCAGTCGTCCTGTCCCCTTTGCAGAAAAGCATCCCCAAAGAATGATGTTTCCACCTCCATGCTTCATGGTTGGGATGGTGTTCTTGGGGTTGTACTCATCCTTCTTCTTACTCCAAACACGGCGAGTGGAGTTTAGACCAAAAAGCTATATTTTTGTCTCATCAGGCCACATGACCGTCTCCCATTCCTCCTCTGGATCATCCAACTGTCTCTCACAGTTGAAGTGTACCTATGATAAAAATTACAGACCTCTACATGCTTTGTAAGTAGGAAAACTTGCAAAATCGGCAGTGTATCAAATACTTGTTCTCCCCACTGTATAAGGCTTCTCTCCTGTGTGTGTTCTCTGGTGTAATATCAGGTTACATGACTGAGTAAAACTCTTCCCACATACATCACAGCTATAAGGCTTCTCTCCTGTGTGTGTTCTCTGGTGCTCTTTAAGGTGTTCTCTCCGAGAAAAGTTTTTCCCACATTGCTCACAGCTATATGGCTGCTCTCCTGTGTGTGTTC
Organism: Salvelinus alpinus; assembly: GCF_045679555.1. NCBI lineage: Eukaryota > Metazoa > Chordata > Actinopteri > Salmoniformes > Salmonidae > Salvelinus > Salvelinus alpinus. The sequence continues at coordinate 50,004,278 of NC_092105.1, read as the reverse complement.
TTTGGTGTGATACCAGGTTGCTTGACTGATTAAAACTCTTGCCACACTGATCACAGCTGTAAGGCTGCTCTCCTGTGTGTGTTCTCTGGTGTGATACCAGGTTACATGACTGAGTAAAACTCTTCCCACATACATCACAGCTATAAGGCTTCTCTCCTGTGTGTGTTCTCTGGTGCTCTTTAAGGTGTCCTCTCCGAGAAAAGTTTTTCCCACATTGCTCACAGCTATATGGCTGCTCTCCTGTGTGTGTTCTTTGGTGTGATACCAGGTAGCTTGACTGAGTAAAACTCTTGCCACACTGATCACAGCTATAAGAATTCTCTCCTGTGTGTGTTCTCTGGTGCTCTTTAAGGCGTTCTCCCAGAGAAAAGTTTTTCCCACATTGCTCACAGCTATATGGCTGCTCTCCTGTGTGTGTTCTTTGGTGTGATACCAGGTTGCTTGACTGAGTAAAATTCTTGCCACACTGATCACAGCTATATGGCTGCTCTCCTGTGTGTGTTCTCTGGTGTGATACCAGGTTACTTGACTGAGTAAAACTCTTGCCACACTGATCACAGCTATAAGGCTTCTCTCTTGTGTGTGTTCTCTGGTGTGTTTTCAGATTACTTGAATTAGTAAAACTCTTCCCACATTGATTACAGCTATAAGGTTTCTCTCCTGTGTGTACTCGCTGGTGTATTTTTAGTTTTGATGAAGATTTGCAATGTTTCCCACAGTCAGAGCAGCAGTGAGGTTTCTTCCCTGTGGGTCTCTGATGGTGTTTCTTGAGGTGTCCTGATGTGGAGAGACTCTTCTCTGCCTCGTCAGCTTCATGATGTTGTTGAGGCCCCCCAGAGGATCCACGATAGTCCCGTCTCTCTCCTGTGTGAACAACAAAGTCAGACAGATGGTTAAAGGCCCACAACAGCGGAAATCCACTGTAAAAGGTGATGCCAACAGCGTAGCCATGATGTTGTACAACAATTGTCGTCTGTAATGAATGTAATGATTATTTGACATTTGTCTTCAAATTAGCAAGAATAGTCATATTTTGTCTTGTTTTCACATTAGTAGTAACATCTAAGATTGTAGACTAAATGTCTTCTAAGTCTTGTTTTAGTTTGATTTTGGTCCACCAGCCAGTGTGGCAGGCAGAGGAAAGAATATACCAGCCACTGATTTTTTACCAGGCCAAATATTTTTTTGACATGACTGATTACACCAAAAGTCACAACAGCAAGAAAACGAATGAGCATGCTTGGCAACGTTTGTAAAAAAAAGAAATGTAAGTATGAAGTAATGTGGTATATTGCTCCATGTAATTACATTTGTGACCCGAGTCTTTTAACCAATGTGTTAAAATAATACATTTAGATGCAATAGTAATGATGAACAGTTGTACAAGTGAACATCAAGAATCAACAAAGTGCCTGTCCTGCCAGATAAAATGCTTACTAATTATTATAGTTCAGGGCTCTACGCTGACAAGTTTATGTACTGAACATAAATATAAACGCAACATGGAAAGTGTTGGTCCCATGTTTCATGCGGGATCGTCTGAGAAGAGGGTGCAGAGGAGTATTTCTGTCTGTAATGCCCTTTTGTGGGGAAAACTCAGTCCGATTGGCTGGGCCTGGCTCCCCAGCACACCTGCCCAGTCTTGAAATCCATAGATTAGTGCCTAATGAATTTATTTAAATTGACTTCTATAAACTGTAACTCAGTAAAATGTTTGGAATTGTTGCATGTGGCATAATATTGTTCAGTATAGTTAGGAGCTGGGCAATTCCACAGTAACGGAATTACACCATACTGATTTTTTACTTTAACATGTATGCACAAAAACCATTGCTGCTTTAAAACCACGTTTGTGTACATCAGTTCAACAACTCTGCAGTTGGTGCCCCCGTTGTTAAATATTAGTATTTACTGGTGTTAATCTGACCTTCCGTCTCCTCCTCCTCTCCTTCCTCCTTCACTTCAAAAACTGCATTCTCCTCTTTCTCTTCCTCTTCTTTTACTGAAACATCCTCCTCTTTCACTCTGAACGCGTCTTCCTCTTCTTTCACTGTAACGTCTTTCTCTTCTTCTTTCACTGTAACAGCCTCACCCTCTACTTCTATTTTTACGGTGACATCCTCATCTTCCTTCTCCTCTTTCACGACAACCTTCAGACCCAGAGCTTCTTTCTCCGTCCAGCAGACCACCTCTTCTTCAGCAGGAGGGGTGAAGTGTAGGGAGCTCATGTTCGGGGATATTAGCTCGCTAGCTACCTATCATTAGCGACTAGATTAGTGCTAATTTAACCAGCTAGCTACTATAGCTGACTAATAAAAACAACGTAAATATGAAATGAAATAGGTTAAGAAGTAGATACGACAGACGTGTGTCTAAAACACAGCAGCTAATATAGACCGAAAGCGTATAAATAGCTGGAATCTTTCGGCTATGTTGGCTAGCAAGCTACGGAGGTGGTCGACTAGCTTTTTATGAAGAACCGTCCACTAGATTACACGTCACGCTAGCAGCATCGCCTGAAAGACGCACATCGCCGTCTGCTGTCTGGAGTGGGAAACGCAGTTGAGGATCATATTTTATTTTCAGATCAAGTTAATTTTAAATGTATTTAATGAACTTTTTTACTTTAGTTTACAGCGCATTCGGAAAGTATTCAGACACCTTGACTTATTCCACATTTTGTTACGTTACAGCCTTATTCTTAAATGGATTAAATAGAAAATGTTCCTCATCAATCTACACACAATACCCCATAATGACAAAGTGAAAGCAGGTTTTTCGAAATTGTCGGAAAATTATTACAAATAAATAACAGAAATACCTTATTTACATAAGTATTCAGACCCTTTGCTATGAGACATATTACGGACATATTCAATCTCTCCCTATCCCAGTCTACTGTCCCCACATGCTTCAAGATGTCCACCATTGTTCCTGTACCCAATATTTATTTTTATTTAACCTTTATTTAACTAGGCAAGTCAGTTAAGAACAAATTCTTATTTACAATGACGGCCTACACCGGCCAAACCAGGACGATGCTGGGCCAATTGTGCGCCGCCCTATGGGACTCCCAATCACAGCCAGATGTGATTCAGCCTGGATTCAAACCAGGGACTGTAGTGACGCCTCTTGCACTGAGATGCAGTGCCTTAGACCGTTGCGCCACTCAGGAGCCCGTAAAGCAAAGGTAACTGAACTAAATGACGATCGCCCCGCAGCACTCACTTCGTCATCATGAAGTGCTTTGAGAGACTAGTCAAGGATCATATCACCTCCACCTTACCTGTCACCCTAGACCCACTTCAATTTGATTAACGCCCCAATAGATCCACAGAAGATGCAAGCGCCATCACACTGCACTATCCCATCTGGACAAGAGGAATACCTATGTAAGAATGCTGTTAATTGACTATAGCTCAGCATTCAACACCATAGTACCCTCCAAGCTCATCATTAAACTTGAGGCCCTGGGTCTGAACCCACCCCTGTGTAACTGGGTCCTGGACTTCCTGACGGCCATCCCCAGGTGGTGAAGGTAGACAAAAACACCTCCACTTCGCAGAAACTCACAAGGAAGGGTGCTCAGCCCCCTCCTGTACTTTCTGTTCACGCATGACTGCGTGGCCACGCAAGCCTCAATTATCAAGTTTGCAGACGACACAACAGTAGTAGGCATGATTACCAGCAATGATGAGAGCCTACAGGGCGGAAGTGAGGGCCCTGGGAGTGTGGTGCCAAGAAAATAACCTCTCACCAAACATCAACAAAACAAAGGAGATGATCGTGGACTTCAGGAAACAGCAGAGGGAGCACCCCCCATCCACATCGATGGGCCCGCAGTGGAGAAGGTGGAAAACTTCAGGTTCCTTGGTGTACACATCACTGACAAACTGAAATGGTCCACCAAACACAGACAGTGTGGTGTAGAAGGCGCAACAGCGACTCTTCAACCTCAGGAGGCTGAAGAAATTTGGCTAGGCACCTAAAACCCTCACAAACTTTTACAAGTGTACAATTGAGAGCATCCTGTCAGGCTGTATCATCGCCTGGTACGGCAACTGCACCGCCCGCAACTGTACCCCCCCCCCCCCCCCCGGTGATGCGGTCTGCCCAATGCATCACCCGGGGGCAAACTACCTGCCCTCCAGGACATCTACAGCCCCTGATTTCACAGGAAGGCCAAGAAGATCATCAAGGACAACAACCACCCGAGCCACTGCCTGTTCACCCCGTTATCATCCAGAAGGCGAGGTCAGTACAGGTACATCAAAGCTGGGACAGAGAGACTGAAAAACAGCTTCTATCTCAATGCCATCAGACTGTTAAAAACTGTTAAATAGCCATCACTAGCACATTAGAGGCTGCTGCCTATATGCATAGACTTGGAATCACTGGTCACTTTAAAAATAGCACACCAGTCACTTTAATAATGTTTACATATTTTGCATTACTCATCTCATATGTATATACTGTATTCTATCCTATTCTACTGTATCTTAGTCTATGCCACTCTGACATTACTGCCCTAAATTTGTATATATTGTTAATTCCATTCCTTTTGTGTGTATTGTTGTGAAGTTGTTCGATATTACTGCACTGTTGTCCTTGAGTGTCCCAGCCAGAGCCCGGACTTGAACCCAATCAAACATCTCTGGAGAGACATGAAAATAGCTGTGACACTCCCCATCCAACCTAACTTGGCTTGAGAGGATCTCCAGAGAAGAATGGTAGAAACTCCCCAAATACAGGTGTGCCAAGCTTGTAGTGTCATACCCAAGAAGACTCAAGGCTGTAATCGTGTGTGAAACACACAAAGGTGTTTCAACAAAGTGCTGAGTAAAGGGTCTGAACACTTATGTAAATGAAGATTGGGCCGTTGTCATCACACTTCCATGATTAGTAAAAATTTGATTTATAGGACTATTGTTTTTTATGATTCATACATACTTTCCTAACACTAAAATGTACCTAAATAATCTACAAGATCAGAGTATTTTTTAAATCTACCAGTTGGAGATGAATGTTGACTTCCTTTAGTTGATAGATTAGATTCTAGAACTAGATTCTGTTCTCTCCATGTATTCTAGATTCTAGAACTAGATTCTGTTCTCTCCATGTATTCTATTGAGTCTGTTGACAACATTCTAATTAAAAGGTATTTAACCCTATTTAAAAGGCTTAATGTTTGGGATAGGGGGCAGCATTTTCACTTTTGGATGAATAGCATGCCCAGAGTGAACTGCCTCCTACTCAGTCCCAGATGCTAATATATGCATATTATTATTAGTATTGGATAGAAAACACTCTGAAGTTTCTATAACTGTTTGAATGATGTCTGTGAGTATAACAGAACTCATATGGCAGGCATAAACCTGAGAAAAAATCTAAACATGAAGTGGGAAATCTGAGGTTTGTAGTTTTTTAACTCACCCCTATCGAATACACAGTGGGATATGGGTTATTTTTCACTTCCTAAGGCTTCCACTAGATGTCAACCATCTTTAGATCGTGATTTCAGGCTGCTCATGTGAAGGGGGGCCGGATGGGAGCTGTTTTACTAAGGGGTCTGCCTACAGCCTCGTTCTCAGTCACGCGCTTTCACTTGAGAGGTTGCTCTCGTTCCAGTACAATTCTACAGACAATGGAATTCTCCGGTTGGAACAGTATTGAACTTTTATGATAAAAACTTCCTAAAGATTGATTCTATACTTAGTTTGACAAGTTTCTTCGACCTGTAATATAACTTTTTGAACGTTTCGTCCGAATGGACCAGATCGCGCTTTTGGATTGTTTACCAAACGCCCTAACAAAAGAAGCTATTGGACATAAATGATGGGCATTATCGAACAAAAGAAGCATTTATTGTGGAACTGCGATTCCTGGGAGTGCATTCTGATGAAGATCGTCAAAGGTAGGTGAATATTTATATATGAATAATGTTGACTACCCAACATGGCGTATTTTTCTCTGGCTGGTTTGGGCTCTGAGCGCCGTTCTCAGATTATGCTTTTTCTGTAAAGTTTTTTTGAAATCTGACACAGCGGTTGTATTAAGGAGAAGTGTATCTAAAGTTTCATGTATAATAGCTGTATTTTCATCAACATTTATTATGAGTATTTCTGTGAATTCATGTGGCTCTGTTTTGGAACTACTGAATCTAACAAGCCAATGTAAAATAAGATTTTTGGATATAAATATGAACTTTACCGAACAAAACATACATGTATTGTGTAACATGAAGTCCTATGAGTGTCATCTGATGAAGATCATCAAAGGTTAGTAATTCATTTTATCTCTATTTGTGCTTTTTGTGACTCCTCTCTTTGGCGGGAAAAATGGCTGGGTTTGTCTGTGGTGACCTAACATAATTGTTTGTGGAGCTTTTGCTGTAAAGCATTTTTGAAATCAGACACTGTGGCTGGATTAACGAGGATTTTATCTTTAAATGGTGCCTAATACTTGTATGTTTGAGTAATTTGATTTATGAGATTTCTGTTGTTTTGTATTTGGCGCCCTGCAATTTTATTGGCTGTTGGCGAGGGGTTCCGCCAGTCCTAGACAGGTTTAATAACCACTTAAAACTCTTTCCACACTGGGAACAGTGGTGTTGTCTCACTGGTTTGGGCGTCTCTGGGTCTGGTTCCCCTGAAGGAGTCTCCCCGCTGTCAGAGTGTGTCACGCCCTGACCTTAGTTCATTTTTTATGTCTATATTTTGGTTTGGTCATGTTGTGAGTTGGGGTGGGCATTCTATGTTTTGTGTTCTATGTTTTCTATTTCTGTGTGTTTGGCCGTGTGTGGTTCTCAATCAGAGGTAGCTGTCTATCGTTGTCTCTGATTGAGAACCATACTCAGGTAGCCTTTTCCCACTTGTGTTTTGTGGGTAGTTGTTTTCTGTCTTTGTGTCTGTACCAGACAGGACTGTTTCGTTTCGTTTCATTCTCTTTGTTATTTTGTTTAGTGTTCTGTTTTAAATAATTAACATGAACACTTACCACGCTGTGCTTTGGTCTGATGATTCTTCATCTTCAGACGACGATCGTTACAGAGTGAGAGTCTGGTCCCTCTCCTACCAAAGACAAACAGACTATTTAGTTAAATATTAAACAGAGAACTGAATTAAACCTGAATTAAATAAAACTGTCTTCCTGTGAGGCTAGATTCCTCAAAAACCTGAAGTCAGTTTTCAGAACATTCCATCATTTAATAGAAACTTGGTGGCCGCCCTAATAATAATAATGTAGAACATAAAATCTAATCTTGCTCTCATGTTTATAGCAGAGCTCTATAATGGGGAAATGGAAAGGGGGATATCTAGTGAACTGAATGGATTCAACTGAAATGTGGGGCCCGCATTTAACCCAAACCCTCTGAATCAGAGAGGTGTGGGGGGGCTGCCTTAATCGACACCCACGTCATCGGCGCCCGGGGAACAGTGGGTTAACTGCCTTGTTCAGGGGAAGAATGACAGCTTTTTACCTTGTCAGCTCGGGGATTTGATCCAGCAACCTTTCGGTTACTGGCCCAACGCTCCTACCTGTCAGGCTACATAATGTCGTATTTTAGGCTGAGCAGAGCTCTATAATAATAGATCATGTTATGTTTTAGGCTGATCAGAGCTCTATAATAATAGATAATGTCATGTTTATAGGCTGAGCAGAGCTCTATAATAATAGATAATGTCATGTTTATAGGCTGATCAGAGCTCTATAATAATAGATAATGTCATGTTTATAGGCTGAGCAGAGTGCTATAATAATAGATAATATCATGTTTATAGGCTGAACAGAGCTCTATAATATATAATGTTTATAGGCTGAGGCCTTAAGTGTCCCAGGACCAGTGGAAGCCCAAAGATCCAGCACCATATTTGACAGTAGGTACGGTGTTCTGTTCTGCATTCTAATTTAGACTCTAAACCCACTGGTGTTACCAAGGAGCTCTATGTTCATGTCATCCAACACATGTAAATGACTGGAGACAATAAAAGGCTAAACAACATTGGTAATTGGATTGAAAGCAGTGCTGTAGTCAGATTACTGGGAAATAGAGGTGTTTAGAAATGCCCACCAGGGGTGGGTTTGGTGTCAGAATGAGAACACAGGGCCATCTCAGGCCCCACACTTTAACCCCATTTGGAAACCTGTGGTTTGGTGTCAGAATGAGAACGCAGGGCCATCTCAGGCCCCACACTTTAACCCCATTTGGAAACCTGTGGTTTGGTGTCAGAACGAGAATCCAGGGCCATCTCAGGCCCCACACTTTAACCCCATTTGGTTTGAATTGAAGAGGGCGGTCCATAAGGACCTGGAAGGACTCTGTATGGAGGATGGTCTAAGATCCCTCCCAATGTGTTCTCCAAATCAATAAAAGTTAGGACATCTACTCATTCAAGGGTTTTTCTTTATTTTGACTATTTTCTACATTGTAGAATAAAAGTGTAGACATCAACACTATGAAACAGCACATATGGAATCATGTAGTAACCAAAAAAGTGATAAACAAATCAAAATATATTTTATATTTGAGATTCTTCAAAGTAGCCGACCTTTGCCTTGATGACAGCTTTGCATGCTCTCTTACTACATGATTCCATGTGTTATTTCATAGTTTTTATGTCTTCACTATTACTCTACAATGTAGAAAATTGTAAAAAATAAAGAAAAACCCTTGAATGAGTCCAACCTTTTGACTGGTACTATTTATTTTATTTATTGTTACATATATTATTTAAAATAAGATAATCCATGATAACTAACAATCACCAAAATAAATAAAAAATGGCATGGCATGGGGCCTCCATTTTGTCACTCAAATAAGATAAGAACACAACATAAGTCATGGCTACATGTGTAGTTGTAGAAAATTTGCTTTAAAACAGGAACATTTTGTCCCTGCGGCCAAGAGGACGGCATTTTTATTTTTTACAATTCCAGTGTGAGACCCCCTCCCATCTTACTTAAGGGTGACAACCATTTCAGACCCCCCTGAATTTCTGTCAATGTTATTGGTCTCAATGTAGACTTTGATCTGAAGCCATTCTTGTGATTATTGTTATTTTGCTTTTCATTGTAAATGTTTGTAGGACTATGTATCCAAATTGTATCTATTATGGGATGTTATCCATTCACGTATGTTCTTATATCTGAGAATTAACCAATGATATCAGGCCACACCCGGGCCATGATTACACACTTTATAAACTAGTGACCCGCAGTGTTTGTCATTATACCCTGATGAAGACAGCTTGTCTGTTGAAATGTTAAATTATTGCATCTGAGCTCCTAGAGTGTGAGACTCTCCTTTTCTTTTCCAAGTGTTCTACTCCGCCGGCCAGCACCTTTCCTAAACAGGTGTTCTACTCCGCCGGCCAGCAGCTCTCCTAAACAGGTGTTCTACTCCACCGGCCAGCACCTCTCCTAAACAGGTGTTCTACTCCGCCGGCCAGCACCTCTCCTAAACAGGTGTTCTACTCCGCCGGCCAGCACCTCTCCTAAACAGGTGTTCTACTCTGCTAGCCAGCACCTCTCCTAAACAGGTGTTCTACTCTGCTAGCCAGCACCTCTCCTAAACAGGTGTTCTACTCCGCAAGCCAGCACCTCTCCTAAACAGGTGTTACACTCTGCTAGCCAGCACCTCTCTTAAACAGGTATTCTACTCTGCTAGCCAGCACCTCTCCTAAACAGGTGTTCTACTCTGCTAGCCAGTACCTCTCCTAAACAGGTGTTCTACTCTGCTAGCCAGCACCTCTCCTAAACATGTGTTCTACTCTGCTAGCCAGCACCTCTCCTAAACAGGTGTTCTACTCTGCTAGCCAGCACCTCTCCTAAACAGGTGTTGTACTCCGCTAGCCAGCACCTCTCCGAAACAGGTGTTCTACTCTGCTAGCCAGCACCTCTCCTAAACAGGTGTTCTACTCTGCTAGCCAGCACCTCTCCTAAACAGGTGTTCTACTCTGCTAGCCAGCACCTCTCCTAAACAGGTGTTCTACTCTGCTAGCCAGCACCTCTCCTAAACAGGTGTTCTACTCTGCTAGCCAGCACCTCTCCTAAGCAGTTGTTCTACTCTGCTAGCCAGCACCTCTCCTAAACAGGTGTTCTATGTTAGCTAGCTAGTTAGCATTAGCTCTGGGCTAGGCTAATTTAGCTGACTAACAACGTAAATATTATATTAAATTGGGTAACAATTAGATACGACAGAAGTGTGTTCAAAACACAGTGGCAAATATACACTGAAATGGTCTGATGGGCTTCAATGTTCCTGCTAGCACGCTAACCAGGTGTCTGACGAACTGCTGTTGTTCTCGAAGAACCGTCCCGTCCACTAGATTATACGTCACACTGGCAGCATCGACTGGGCTGCGTTCAGTACATACAAACGTAATACAACGTTCAATCGAACAAAAACGGTACTGTACTGAACGACCAGTTGGAAAAACGGGGAGGGGTTGGGTTGTTTGTTAAAAATGCACAGCTCCTTTTAAATACATCATCATTGATTAAAGTCACACCCTGGCACACCCACCGAACAGAAAGTCTGTTCAAGAACGTACAATAACGTTTTGGCAAAATATGAATGGCGTCTTTTTGTAGGCACTAAGAGTTTTTTTGTAGGGTTTTTGGATAAACGCGGAAAATAAGGTCTGTGGTGAACACAGGTTTAGGAGATCGGATACGTTGTGTTCTATGAGACTCTATAACGTCACTTTTTGTGAATTCTGAAGCATTTATGTAATGAAAACAAGCACATCAATCAAATCAAATGGTCTTTGTCATGTACACATATTTAGCGGATGATATCGCAGGTGCAGCGAAATGAAATGCTTACGTTCATAGATCCAACAGTCAGTGCAGTAAAACGTAACAAAACAAAACACAGTAATCCAAACTATAACATTTAAATATATATATATATATATCAGATTGAGCAATGTCAGAGTTTGGAATATATATATATATATATATATATATATATATATATATATATATATATATATATATATATATATTACACACACTGAACAAAATGTAACGCAGCATGCAACAATTTCACATATTTTACTGAGTTACAGTTCATAGAAAGAAATCAGTCAATTGAAATACATTAATTGGGCCCTAATCTATGGATTTCACATGACTGGGCAGGGGCGCAGCAATAGGTGGGCCTGGGAGGGCATAGGCCCACCACTGGGGAGCCAGGTCTAGCCAATGAGAATTAGTTTTCCCCCACAAAAGGGCTTTATTACAGACAGAAATACTCCTCCGTTTCAACAGCTGTATGGGGGGCTGGTCTCAGACGATCCCGGAGATGAAGAAGCCGGATGTGGAGGTCCTTGGCTGGCGTGGTTACACATGGTCTGCGGTTGTGAGGCCGGTTGGATTTACTGCCAAATTCTCTGAAACAATGTTCGAGGAAGCTTATGGTAGAGACATTAACATTCAATTCTCTGGCAACAGCTCTAGTGGACATTCTTGCAGTCAGCATGCCAATTGCACGCACCCTCAAAATTTCTGTGGCATTGTGTTGTATGACAAAACTGCACATTTTAGAGTGGTCTTTTATTGTCCCCAGCACAAGGTGCACCTGTGTAGGGATCATGCCGTTTAATTAGCTTCTTGATATGCCACACCTGTCAGGTGGATGGATTTTATTGGCAAAGGATAAATGCTCACTAACAGGGATATAAACAAATGTGTTCACAACATTTGAGATAATTAAGCTTTTTGTCTGTATGGAAATATTCTGGGATCTTTTATATCAGCAGTTAACTCTTAAGGGGCCGCCCATTTTTTTCTATTTTTGCCTAAATTAATAAAAGATAACACAAAGAAAGAAAAAAAAATGGTTTTGTATTTTTTTGTACCATCATCTTTGAAATGCAAGAGAAAGGCCAAAATGTATTATTCCAGCCCAGGCGCAATTTAGATTTTAGCCACTAGATGGCAGACATGTATGTGCAAAGTTTTAGACTGATCCAATGAACCATTGTATTTCTGTTCAAAATGTTGTATCAAGACTGCCCAAATGGGCCTAATTGGAATATCAATAACTTTTCAAGTACATAACTGTGAATATCTCAAACAATAGCATGGTATTCTTTCACTGTAAAGCTACTGTAAATTGGACAGTGCAGTTCGATTAACAAAGAATTTTAGCTTTCTGCCAATATCATATATGTCTATGTCCTGGGAAAATGTCTTGTTAATTACAACCTCATGCTAATCGCATTAGCACACATTAGCTCAAACGTTCCGTGGGTGGGACATCGATCTGTAGAGATCCTTAAGAGGTTTTAATTAATGGAATGGCCATTTGACACGTTACCCAGCTTGGCTTGGGGATGGCCATTTGACACGTTACCCAGCTTGGCTTAGGGATGGCCATTTGACACGTTACCCAGCTTGGCTTGGGGATGGCCATTAGACATGTTAAGTATTCAGACCCCTTGACTTACTCCACATTTATCTACAGAGCCTTCAGAAAGTATTCAGACCCCTAGGGCCCGATGGAACTAGTTACTGCAGCCAGTAAATCCCCTGGGAAGTCCTAGGGCCCGATGGAACTAGTTACTGCAGCCAGTAAATCCCCTGGGAAGTCCTAGGGCCCGATGGAACCTCACACACGGTTCTAGGACTGATCCCATATAGTAGACTATACTGGGACTGACCCCATTTAGTGGACTATACTGTACAAGGACTGACCCCATTTAGTAGACTGTACAAGGCCTGACCCCATTTAATAGACTGTACAAGGACTGACCCCATTTAGTGGACTACACTGTACTAGGACTGACCCCATTTAGTAGACTACACTGTACTAGCACTGACCCCATTGAGTAGACTGTACTAGGACTGACCCCATTTAATAGGCTGTACTAGGACTGACCCCATAGAGTAGACTGTACTAGGACTGACCCCATTTAGTGGACTGTATTAGGACTGACCCCATTTAGTAGACTGTACCAAGACTGACCCCATTTAGTGGACTACACTGTACTAGGACTGACCCCATTTAGTAGACTACACTGTACTAGCACTGACCCCATTGAGTAGACTGTACTAGGACTGACCCCATTTAATAGACTGTACTAGGACTGACCCCATAGAGTAGACTGTACTAGGACTGACCCCATTTAGTGGACTGTACTAGGACTGACCCCATTTAGTAGACTGTACCAAGACTGACCCCATTTAGTGGACTACACTGTACTAGGACTGACCCCATTTAGTGGACTACACTGTACAAGGACTGACCCCATTTAGTGGACAACACTGCACTAGGACTGACCCCATGTAGTAGACTGTTCTAGGACTGACCCCATTTAGTGGACTACACTGTACTAGGACTGACCCCATTTAGTAGACTACACTGTACTAAGACTGACCCCATTTAGTGGACTACACTGTACAAGGACTGACCCCATGTAGTAGACAACACTGTACTAGGACTGACCCCATTTAGTAGACTGTACAAGAACTGACCCCATTTAGTAGACTGTACAAGGACTGACCCCATTTAGTGGACTACACTGTACTAGGACTGACCCCATTTAGTGGACAACACTGCACTAGGACTGACCCCATGTAGTAGACTGTTCTAGGACTGACCCCATTTAGTGGACTACACTGTACTAGGACTGACCCCATTTAGTAGACTACACTGTACTAAGACTGACCCCATTTAGTGGACTACACTGTACAAGGACTGACCCCATGTAGTAGACAACACTGTACTAGGACTGACCCCATTTAGTGGACTACACTGTACAAGGACTGACCCCATGTAGTAGACAACACTGTACTAGGACTGACCCCATTTAGTAGACTGTACAAGAACTGACCCCATTTAGTAGACTGTACAAGGACTAACCCCATTTAGTGGACTACACTATTCTAGGACTGACCTCATTTAGTGGACTACACTGTACTAGGACTGACCCCATTTAGTAGACTGCACTGTACTAGGACAGACCCCATATAGTAGACTGGTCGTGTGTTTGGTTGATAGGCTGTTTGGTCGACTGAGATTTTCAAATGTATAAAAAAAACAAAGGAGCACAACTATGCCAAATCAGGCCTTTATGGTAGAGTGGTGGCAGCATCATGCTGTGGGGATGTTTTTCAGCGGATGATCAACCTCCTCCTTCACATCTGACTCCTGATGATCAACCTCCTCCTTCACATCTGACTCCTGATGATCAACCTCCTCCTTCACATCTGACTCCTAATAATCAACCTCCTCCTTCACATCTGACTCCAGTGATCAATCCAGAGAGTCTTCTTTTTTGGGGAATCCCGATGGACGACGTCATCCAATAGGCCGTCATCAGCACCACCGCCCACAAGATAATTGTCATTCAGGTTATCAATAGGAAGAGCATTAGCAATATGTCCTGTCTTGTAACTTGTCTCGTTCAATGGATTTACATTGGCAGGTGTAAAAAAAGAAAGAACTCAGTCGATCTCAAACTGCAGAAAAACTTTTGTAAGTCTTTAATTGTATCAAAGTCTGTGGCCTGTGATGTTGGGACAGATGATAGTCCCTTATTATACAAGAGACAAAATTCACAAATTCTACAGCACAACGGCAGAGTCATGTTTTAAGATTTTGGCTGCAATCCCGTTAACGGGATCGATATGGCTGTTATATCGATAACAGCCAGTGAAAGTGCAGCGCGCCAAATTCAAACAACAGAAATCTCATAATTAAAATTCCTCAAGCATACAAGTATTTCACACCATTTTAAAGATACACTTCTTGTTAATCCCACCACAGTGTCCGATTTCAAAAAGGCTTTACAGCGAAAGCACCACATACGATTATGTTAGGTCACCGCAAAATCACAGAAAAACACAGCCATTTTTCCAGCCAAAGACAGGAGTCACAAAAAGCAGAAATAGAGATAAAATGAATCACTAAACTTTGATGATCTTCATCAGATGACACTCATTGAACTTCATGTTACACAATATGTAACGCCCGGGGTGTAGTGGGGAAGAAGTCAGGCGAAGGAAGCAGAGAGTTCAGGGTAGCGTACTTTTATTTCACCACAACAGTGAATAGATGCCGACCAAAACAAATGCCCCAAACACAGGGGACTTAAACAGTCCAGCAAAACCCAAACACACAGACAACCGTGACATACAGCCGTGTACAAACATGTACATCGAAAATAATCCCGCACAACCAGCAGGCGGGCCGGCTGGTAAATAAAGCCCAACCAATCAGCCTAAACTACACACAGGTGAAACCAAATAAACATAAAAGGGGGAAAAGGGATCAGTGGCAGCTAGTAGGCCGGTGACGACGACCGCCGAGCACCACCCGAACAGGAAGGGGAGCCACCTTCGGCAGGAGTCGTGACACAATACATATATGTTTTGTTCGATAAATTTCATATTTATATCCAAAAACCTCAGTTTACATTGGCGCCATGTTCAGAAATGCCTCCAAAATATCCAGAGAAATTCCAGAGAAATTCAAATAACATAAATACTCATCATAAACTTTGATGAAAGATACATGTTTTACATAGAATTAAAGATACACTTGTTCTTAATGCAACCGCTGTGTCAAATTTCAAAAAGCTTTACGGCAAAAGCACAATATTCAATAATCTGAGAACAACATTCAGCCACAAAAGGAAGCCATACAGTTACCCGCCAAATTGTGCAGTCAACAAAACTCATAAATAGTATTATAAATCTTCACTTACCTTTGCTGATCTTCGTCGGAATGCACTCCCAGGACTCCCACTTCCACAAGAAATGTTAGTATTGTTCGGTAATGGCCATCATTTATGTCCAAATAGCTATTTTTGTTAGCGTGTTTGGTAAACAAATCCAAAGTCAGGAAGCGCGTTCACTAAAAGCAGACGAAATGTCAAAAAGTTCCGTAACAGTCAGTAGAAACATGTCAAACGATGTATTGAATCAATCTTTAGAATGTTTTTAACATAAATCTTCAATAACGTTCCAACCGGAGAATACCATTGACTTCAGATGTGCGATGGAACAGAGCTCCCTCTCATGTGAACGCACATGGTCAGAGCATGGTCAGGTCATGGTAGACCTGACTAATTCCTTTCTCCTTCGGCCCCACTTCACAGTAGAGGCATCAGACAAGGTTCTACAGACTGTTGACATCTAGTGGAAGCCGTAGAAAGTGCAAACAGATCCATATCCCATTGTGTATTCAATAGGGGCTGGGTTGAAAATCGACCAACCTCAGATTTCCCACTTCCTGTTTGGATTTCTTCTCAGGTTTTTGCCTGCCATATGAGTTCTGTTATACTCACAGACATCATTCAAACAGTTTTAGAAACTTCAGAATGTTTCTATCCAATACTAATAATAATATGCATATATTAGCAACTGGGGCTGAGGAGCAGGCAGTTTACTATGGGCACCTCTGGGCACCTTTCATCCAAGCTACTCAATACTGCCCCTGCAGCCATAAGAAGTTAAGTGTAAAACTAACAATGACTCAATAATCCATGCCTTCTGAGAATGTTATGATGTCATAAAGTTATGGCCGGAGTTAGAAAGTTGGCTGGCAGAAGTACTGTTATAAAATGTAAAATTACTTTTAATCTGTCTGTCTGCATATTTCAAGACATGGCATTTGAGGATGCAGTGAGATACCTGATGGTTGGACGATATTTTTCTCTTTCTTAAATACTATTCTTAAAAAACTGGAAATCAATCAATCGTCCGCTGTTAACGCAATGGAAAGGTCAAATTCTTTATTATCTAAAAATGTAAAGTGCTTCGGCGACGGAGAGAAATAAAATGGTGGAGTTTGAGGCCATGTGGCGGAGAGTGATGCTGGAGATGGGGGTGTGTCAGTGGCGACCCGACATTCAGGGCAGAATCCCCAGAGTTTTTGCCCCAAGAAATTAAATATAAATATATATAAACATGTGGGGGGGCTTGCCTGTTTTGCATGTTATTTTGGCATTAATACGTGTCGCATATCAGTTTGCAAACAATGTAAAAAAAAAAAGATATCATTGAGTTAATACATTTGCATACACACATGGTATCTTTTTTGTTTTCCTGGGTAATGCAGCTCCAAATTGCAGGTGTTTCAGCCTAGCTCAGTGCTTTCTCTGGTGGTGGGGCGAGCTAGCAAAGAATAGGAGCATTGCGCTGTAATTGGCTCAGTGTTCTGTCACTCATGGGGACACTACGTCGTGGTGAAGTTTATGTCCTTAGTAAAGGTAGACATCCAAAATGTTAGCCCTTTGGGTCCTGCCATAGAGTTATATTACAAGTGGCCTTCCAAGAAGGCGCAAGGTCATTGGCCACAGATAAAATGACGTCAAATCACGCCAAATGGGGTGAGAAATTACACCAATATCAGTGGACAATTTGCACTAATGTAAATAAACATGGATGATGGAACATATTCCCTTTTGATTACGTGATGAACCACTAAGGGGACATAAATATTTACCATATAACCCATGTGTGACCTCTCACCTCTCTGGCTGTAGAAGTGTTCTTCCTAACCAGTCCCTCAACAGCTCTCTGACAGCTCCACCCTCACTGGGTCTTCAGAGAAGAGGAAGGCTGAGGAGCAGTGGCAATTGTAGCATGTAAATTTGGTGGGCAAACACAGCACTAAACAATACATTAATTGCACTATAACGGTGACAAACGGTGCCCACAGGCTGTTAAGGCCTACATAAAGCTGTCCCAACAACAGTCCCAACATCTTACCACTGCTACACCTGGCTATCAGCGGAGCCTTGTCTGTTAGCGAAACAGTTAATTCAGCCTCATTTACTGCCTTTAAAAAAAACATGGCTGATTTTGCTGACTTGCTTAAACAAATGACAATTGAGATGTACAAACTATGCCATAAGGGGACGACAAGCAGATACGAGGCAATCCGTAATTTCGATTAAGACATTAATGAGCGAGCTAGGATGGACGTAGTCAATATAACTATTTGTTTAGCACTTTTGAAATGTACAGTGACAGAATTCAGAACATGGGCCGTTCTTACAGTATCCTCCCTGTGTACCAAGTCAGAACCGTAGGATAAATAAAGGGGGCATATAAGCAGACAATGAAAGCTCTTACAATATTCAACGATTACATTTCTCTAAAACAGGTTATAGTCTGCATGTGCACCACCAAGTCAGAACAGTAGGCAAAATTAAGAAGGGAAAATAGACCAAATTATTAGGGTGAGGCACATGGGCTACTAACATCTTACTACACAACATACACTTAGTATTACCTTCTTAGCTACAGTATACATATCTCCCTGGAAAATTACATAATTTATGCAGCAGCATACAATATATTTTTGGACTCACTGTGTTGTGCTGTGCTCACTTGAACAGGAAGGTGTCCTTCGTGGGCAAATTTTGTCATCAAAGTCTGTCATTCTCGAGATTTATGGTGATTTCAAGACAACTGGGAACTCGGGGAAAAAACAAGGTTGAATCATGATGATGTCAGTGATCTTCAGGTCGTAGCTCTAGAAAGAGGCCCGAGTTCCGGATTTACAATTCCCAGTTGGATGACTGTTCAAAATGTATTTTCCCCGTCAGAGATAGTTTTTTCCTGAGTTCCCAGTTGTCTTGAACTTACTGAAGTCAAGTTTTCATAGTTCCGAGTTAACAGTTGTTTCGAGTGTGGCAAAAATAATGCTTCATTGACAATTCATTAATATTGGGTTTTATTCAGACCCTGCCAGTGTACCAGGTGGACATTGGATTTGATTCAGACCCTGCCAGTGTACCAGGTGGACATTGGGTTTGATTCAGACCCTGCCAGTGTGCCAGGTACACATTGGGTTTGATTCAGACCCTGCCAGTGTGCCAGGTGGACATTGGGTTTGATTCAGACTCTGCCAGGTGGTCATTGAGTTTGATTCACACCCTGCCAGTGTACCAGGTGGACATTGGGTTTGATTCCGACCCTGCCAGCATGGGCAGAAATGTATTCCAAGGTCAGTAACTTATAACCACAGAACAACCCCAGAACCACCCCTTTCATACATGACTACTATGTCACTGCCTCAGACACCATTCACAATGCTGGCTGAGGTACGAGTAAAACATGACATATTATTTCCTAATCATTCCCAATGCTGGCTGAGGTACGAGTAAAACATGACATATTATTTCCTAACCATTCACAATGCTGGCTGAGGTACGAGTAAAACATGACATATTATTTCCTAACCATTCACAATGCTGGCTGAGGTACGAGTAAAACATGACATATTATTTCCTAACCATTCACAATGCTGGCTGAGGTACGAGTAAAACATGACATATTATTTCCTAACCATTCACAATGCTGGCTGAGATACGAGTAAAACATTACATATTATTTCCTAACCATTCACAATGCTGGCTGAGGTAACAGTAAAACATTACATATTATTTCCTAACCATTCACAATGCTGGCTGAGGTACGAGTAAAACATGACATATTATTTCCTCAAATTAAAAACATCTCCACTCCTTAATCAACTAGTCTCTCACTGTTTAACCAGAATAACATGAGTTGTGCCCTTCAAACTGGTAGACTGTTAGTCCATAATCATATTCAGCTACTTAGATGTCATGTATTGTCATGCAGGGGCGAAAATCTGATATCAACTTTGGAGGGGACAATTACATGACATTTTCTCAAGAGCAATTCCTGAGGGGGACACCAAAAGTAGTGCTGTAACACATAGCCTACGTTGTAATATGTTAAATGTATATTGAGGAACCATAATCACTACTACTGGATAATTGATAGGTACAGTAGTTAACTGAAGGGTTGTCCCAACTTGTTCAAATGTTTAAATCATTATAATACTACTACTAATAATAGTTATAGCAGTGTTCCTTATCAGTCCAGTATGTATGCAGGTATTTGTACTTAAAACCAGCAATACCAAGAAAGGCCAGTAGGTGGCAATGGTACTGTACACTGTATGGGTGCAGTTTTCGTAAATACAATGAACATGGTGTGATCTCGTCTAAAATAATCTCCATTGAGAACCATCACAAAGTTGGTCTCCACTGGCCTGAGTCTACTACAATAGTTTTACAAGAACAAAAAGATACAAATAAGTACAGTTCTAAAAGCAAAATAACTACTTCAATGAATAACCCAAATAAATCAACCAAAATATCCTTCAGTCAGTGTCTCAACTCTTCAAACAGCAGCTATGGACAAGTATGTCACACAAAGTATGCAATTTTAAATAAAATAACATTAAATAAATAATTAGTAAGTGTACTGTCATGTACTAAAAACTGAAAACTACTAAACAAAAGAACAAATATCATATTATACACCAGGGGTTCTCAAACAGGGGTCCATGGACCCCTAGGGGTCCCTAGTGTAATTGAAAGGGGTCCGTGAAATAAAAAAGTGTAATGAACGTATTCAGTACCACAAGGTTTCCAGTAACTTTACATATAATATAGAGGGGGTGGAGGTCCGTGAGGACCACTCAAAGCCTTGCCTGCCTTGCCTCAAAATATGCAGGGGTTCCAGTACCCCAAAAAAGGTTGAGAACCACTGCTATACACACTACTGAACAAAAGAACTGAACATATGTTTGTGGGTTTCAATGGATCCAACAAATTGCTGGCAGATATTTTCCCTCTTTTCCCTCTGCTGCTACAGGGGTTATGTACATTACAGACAACTACGCCGTTCAGTCTCTCTTGGCCCATGCTAGCCCATAGCCAAGTCTTTAACCTGCGGAGTGCACTGAAACGCCTCTCAGCCTCACATGAAGACACTGGCACCACAAACAAAATTCTGATCAGCATCTCAACTTGGTCAAACAACCCCCGCACCTCCACTGGAAGCCTCCTGAGGATCTCTGCTGCCTCTCCACTGCTGCTACAGGGGTATTTGTTGTGAAAGAGAGGGATCTGCACTGAAAGAGAATCTATGTTCAGCTCTGGGTACTGATCTAGAGCCTCATCCAACTCCCCCGTGAGAAGCGCTCTTTCCAACTTTTGCAGGACGTTTAGACTGTCCTGGTCAAAACGGTTGCCAAACTGAACCTCCACACCATCCAACACTTAAAAAAATTCTGCCCTATAGTGATCCACTGCTTTGCCAGTAAATCGTCTTGAGTGCGTCTCAATGGATTCAATAGAGTCAATCAATGTTGTTGCTTTCGTCATTTCTCTTGCCCCTAAGAGATGACCGCACACACTCGACTGCAGCCTGCATACCAGAGACAGTCTGAGTTTTCTTCTGCAGTGAAATGTTTAGACATTCAAGCTCTCCAAGAACAGCAGAGGCAAGTGTGAGGCCCAACACAGTCTTGCCTTTGCTGAAGTGCTCAAACAAGCCACTGGCAGTTGAAGCTGTCTTGGATGCAGTTTTTGCCATCTCCTCTAGGCTGCTTAGTACCCGCTCATACTGCCCTAGCACAGCTCTAAAAGCAGTATTCCGCACAGTCCACCTTGTTGGACATAGGGGTTTCAGGGTGGTCAGATTTGTATCTTTGGATGTGACAATTGATTCAAACATGCTCTTAAACTTTCCTGACTGGCCATAGAGGACACCTAACTGATGGACCCAAGAAAGGGAATCCGGGATCAGTGGGGAGGATGAGCAGCCAGCCTGTGTAATCAGATTTACTGTATGCTCCACAATGTACATAGAGGGCTAATGGCTGCTGCCTCCTCACAATTGCCTGTGCACCTGTGTATTTTCCTGCCATGTTTGAGGCACCATCGTAACTCTGTCCACGTAAGCCAGACATGGGCAAATTGAGCCTCAACAACACATCAGTTGCCACTTCCGCAATGCCCTCGCCTGTTGTCTCCGACACCCTGTACAGCCCAATAAACTCCTTGTGAGGGACAAGGTCATGGTCAACATAACGCAGACAGACACTCTCCTGTTCAGCACCAGAGACATCTTGAGTACCATCAACAATTACTGAAAATTGTACAATCGGAAGAGACCTAATCTCAGCTGCAATGGCTCGAATGACTGTATTGGCCATGATGTTCAGAATTTCATTCCGTGCTTTGGGGCCTTTGTACATTGTGGTACGCTCTGTTAACCACTTCAGTAAAATGGGATCATCCTCTTCTGCCCTAAGTTTCAAAAGCTGGTATAAATTCCCACTGTCATCCGTGTGGCCTCTAAGTTGTGCGCAGGCGCCGGAAAGAGATGGCTGCCTCGCTTCGCGTTCCTTGGAAAATATGCAGTATTTTGTTTTTTTACGTGTTATTTCTTACATCGGTACCCCGGGTAATCTTAGGTTTCATTACATACAGTCGGGAGGAACTACTGAATATACGATTAACGTCAACTCATCATCGTTCCTACCAGGAATATGACTTTCCCGAAACGGATCCAGTGTCTTGCCTTCCACACAATACAATGGATCTGATCCCAGCCGGCGACCCTGTGCGTCGCCGAAAAAGGGGAAAACGTGGCGGTCTCGTGGTCAGGCTTCGGAGACGGGCACATCGCGCTCCACTCCCTAGCATACTACTCGCCAATGTCCAGTCTCTTGACAATAAGGTTGATGAAATCCGAGCACGGGTAGCATTCCAGAGAGACATCAGGGATTGCAACGTGCTCTGCTTCACGGAAACATGGCTAACTCAAGGGACGCTAACGGAGTCGGTGCAGCCAGCTGGTTTCTCCATGCATCGCGCCGACAGAAACAAACATCTTTCCGGTAAGAAGAGGGGCGGGGGGGTATGCCTTATGATTAACGAGAAGTGGTGTGATCATCATAACAACACACAAGAACTCAAGTCGTTCTGTTCACCTGATCTAGAACTCCTCACAATCAAATGTCGACCGCATTATCTACCAAGGGAATTCTCGTCAATCATAATCACAGCCGTATACATTCCCCCCCAAGCAGACACATCGATGGCCCTGAACGAACTTTATCTGACTCTTTGTAAACTGGAAACCACACACCCTGAGGCTGCATTCATCGTAGCTGGGGATTTTAACAAGGCTAATCTAAAAACAAAACTCCCTAAATTCTATCAGCATATCGATTGTGCTACCAGGGCTGGAAAAACACTAGACCATTGTTACACTAATTTCCGCGACGCTTATAAGGCCCTCCCCCGCCCCCCTTTCGGAAAAGCTGACCACGACTCCATTTTGTTGATTCCAGCCTACAAACAAAAACTCAAACAACAAGCTCCCGCGCTCAGGTCTGTTCAACGCTGGTCCGACCAATCTGAATCCACGCTTCAAGACTGCTTCGATCACGCAGATTGGAATATGTTCCGCATCGCGTCCAACAACAATATTGACGAATATGCTGATTCGGTGAGCGAGTTCATTAGGAAGTGCATTGACGATGTCGTACCCACAGCAACGATAAAAACATTCCCAAACCAGAAACCGTGGATTGACGGCAGCATTCGCGTGAAACTGAAAGCGCGAACCACTGCTTTTAACCAGGGCAAGGTGACCGGAAGCATGACCGAATACAAACAGTGTAGCTATTCTCTCCGCAAGGCAATCAAACAGGCCAAGTCTCAGTACAGAGACAAAATCGAGTCGAAATTCAACAGCTCAGACACAAGAGGTATGTGGCAGGGTCTACAGTCAATCACGGATTACAAAAAGAAAACCAGCCCCGTCGAGGACCAGGATGTCTTGCTCCCAGACAGGCTAAACAACTTTTTTGCCCGCTTTGAGGACAATACAGTGCCACTGACACGGCCCCCTACCAAAACCTGCGGGCTCTCCTTCACTGCAGCCGAGGTGAGTAAAACATTTAAACGTGTTAACCCTCGCAAGGCTGCAGGCCCAGACGGCATTCCCAGCCGCGTCCTCAGAGCATGCGCAGACCAGCTGGCTGGTGTGTTTACGGACATATTCAATCAATCCTTATCCCAGTCTGCTGTTCCCACATGCTTCAAGAGGGCCACCATTGTTCCTGTTCCCAAGAAAGCTAAGGTAACTGAGCTAAACGACTACCGCCCCGTAGCACTCACTTCCGTCATCATGAAGTGCTTTGAGAGACTAGTCAAGGACCATATCACCTCCACCCTACCGGACACCCTAGACCCACTCCAATTTGCTTACCGACCCAATAGGTCCACAGACGACGCAATCGCAACCACACTGCACACTGCCCTAACCCATCTGGACAAGAGGAATACCCATGTGAGAATGCTGTTCATCGATTACAGCTCAGCATTTAACACCATAGTACCCTCCAAACTCGTCATCAAGCTCGAGACCCTGGGTCTCGACCCCGCCCTGTGCAACTGGGTCCTGGACTTCCTGACGGGCCGCCCCCAGGTGGTGAGGGTAGGTAACAACATCTCCACCCCGCTGATCCTCAACACTGGGGCCCCACAAGGGTGCGTTCTGAGCCCTCTCCTGTACTCCCTGTTCACCCACGACTGCGTGGCCATACACGCCTCCAACTCAATCATCAAGTTTGCGGATGACACTACAGTGGTAGGCTTGATCACCAACAACGACGAGACGGCCTACAGGGAGGAGGTGAGGGCCCTCGGAGTGTGGTGTCAGGAAAATAACCTCATACTCAACGTCAACAAAACAAAGGAGATGATTGTGGACTTCAGGAAACAGCAGAGGGAGCACCCCCCTATCCACATCGACGGGTCAGTAGTGGAGAAGGTGGAAAGTTAAAGGCTTGTCCCTGTCTTACTACATGCCGCACCGAACTAACAATTTTCATCAAGCAATGCCTTGCGTCCTCCTGCTGTTTACCCCACGCGCTGAATAACTGGACACTGATTGCATTTAGCTGGTGTGCTGTTACAGTTACAAAGTGGCGGTGGGTTTGGCAGTTTTGATGTGCTGTGAATTTTTCAATGGCTTTTCTCCAGTTCCTAAATCCTGCACTAATGAAGGCAGCATCTTCTCTTTGGCCAAAAGATGGCTGGCTTGAAAACCCTTGGCTACAGTGAAAACACAACACTCCTTTTATTGATGGATTATAATGTAGCCAGGGGAAATCGCGAAACTATCTCTCTTAAAACGTCAACACTCTGTTGGCAAGAGTTCTATAAATTGTGGGTGTGGCTGATATAGTTTTGTGCCATCACTGAGGTAACTGGACAATGCTGTGCCACTGTCCCCTATACTGGTGCTGCTGGCAACAAGGGTGACACCTGGTCATGCCGTGGCTGTGACATTGTTCTCTGAAGTCTCTCTCTCTGGCTCTTTCCCTTTCACCACCCTCAATGACTCACAGTCTGTCTCCTAGAAAATAAATAAGGTGTTTGCCTCACTCGTAACTACCGGTACCCAAAACAACACAATTAATCACAACAGCAATACCATTGCCTTAAACAAATCTTAGTTCAGTCACCAGTTTAAGTTGAGAGTGGGGGTATCCATGGCATTTTCCAATTATGTCCCTATTTACAATTTTTTTTGTTGAGAACCTTTCATAATGTTGCCAAACAAAGACTCAACAAACTTACCTGAGATTCCCTGTCTCTGCCAGTCTGTCCCTGCATATCTGTCCCCAACTCTGCTGTCTGTGTGCCATCTGTTGCCTGCTCTGCCTAATGACATCATTGTGAAACATTACCATTAGCATTTCTTTCTTATGAACATTTTATCAACTAGTCTTTGAGATATTAGGCTACTAGGGTTCTTACTTTGCGTTTTGGTGTACTGAAAAATACTTTGATGTCCGTCTTTTTTCTGCCATTTTTCTACCTGGCTGGCTAGCTACACACACACACACACACACATTGTGTAGGTTATTTACAGTAGGAGATGGGCTTCTATCATCTTATCTTCTATCATTCCATATGTGCTTCGATCTAAAAGGTAGCTAGCAAATGTGAAACGGATTGCAGTGACAAGAGTTGACAGCTGTATGAGTTCACCATTTACACAACATATGCTGCAACCTTTCGTAATTTTAATATAGTTTGTTTCATATTGGCTGGCTTCCAACAATAGCTGAATTTGCAAAGCTAGCGAGCACCAATTCCGTTTCTGTGGTGTTTGCTATAATCTTTGCTACCTGGTTAAATAAAGGTGAAATAAAATAAAAAAGTTCACTAGCGACAATTGTTAGGATTTATGTTTATGCACTATAGCCTGCTAGCATATTGTTTGAAGATGAATATTGTTTTGTTACACACACACACAAACAATACAGATGTAGGTGTGTAGACTGACCAACATTGAGTGACAGGCCATAAAAGCTGTGGTCAAGCTGGAGAGGGGAGGGGTGCATCTCTCTAGGCCAACCAGGGAGTTAGGGCACTGATCAGTACCATATTAGGAATTGTTTGAGTGAAGAGTCAAGGGGGAGACACAAGACGGAGCTACTCTACCCAGCAACCAGATGTGGACAAAGGAAAACGCCAAGGGCCTTGGCCAAGTTCGGGTGCCCCCAAAGGCGGAGCAAGAGTATTAACCATGCTAAGCCTCTACTATGATAGGCCAACGGGAAGAGTTGGAAAGAAAACTGTCATAGTATAAAAACTACTATTTGAGTACATTCCACAGTTCTCTGATCTACCCTGCGCGGAGATACAGTGAACCCTTATATACGAAAATTGCATTTACCATTTATCGTTTGAGTTTAATTAAAATACTTAAAATATATTCGGTGACTCTGAATCACATTTTGTCCTGATGCCAGATTTGAACTGACGCAAATCTCTTTCACAATTTAGCTTTTGCAACGAAACCATTAAATATATTTAAGACAACGGTAGAAGAGAGTGTAGTTCTGTTCTGTTCAGTTTGGACTTCAGTTTATCGCTAACCTTATCACAGGGACTTTGAAGCACTCCAGCTGCATGCTAATCTTGGAATAAACTGACGATAGCAAAGATTCCATCTTTGACGACGCCACATAAATGGAATAGGTACTAGCTAGCTTGATGGTTAACGTTTGCTTTAGTTTGCGTGCTAGCTCTGCAAATTCAGCTAGTGTGTGTGTGTGTGTGAACCCTGGCAACATAAAAAATAAAAAAACATTGCTATGGCCGATTGACTAGATAAACCTCATGTCAGTTACGTGCATTGAGTGCCTTTCACACAGTAGATACGAACCCTCTTTTACCTTGCCAGCTAAGGAACTGGCAGTGGATCAAACCATTGTGAGGAAAAGGGCGGGGGTCGCAATCGTTTGAAACTTAAAAACGCGCTATTAAGTGTCTATAATCAGCATAAGTGCTTTCATTGCGTATTATTAATATTATTGAAATTACATAGTTATGTTTACAGTGATATATTGGGTGGACAAATCATATTTTTCCCAGGATTGGGGGGGTCGTATCCCCCTCGTCCCCCCTGGGATTTCTGCCTATGTTGTCATGTTATGCTCACTATAAGAAATCCTGAATGTATTGAAATGCCTGGAGGGGATGTGTTAATTCATAACCCATCATTTATACTGGTTAGTTCATAACCCATCATTTATACCTGTTAATTCATAACCCATCATTTATACCTGTTAATTCATAACCCATCATTTATACCTGTTAATTCATAACCCATCATTTATACCTTTTGCTCGAAATGGGCGGTTCAGGCAGGCTGGCACGCTCCCTGACCTTACTTCTTACTTAGCAGGAACTGATGGGGGTCCATAATAAACCCCAGGAAGAGTTGCTGCTGCTTTGGCAAGAACTAATGGGGATCCAAAATAAACACCAGGAAGAATAGCTGCTGCCTTGGCAGGAACTAATGGAGATCCATAATAATCCCCAGGAAGAGTAGCTGCTGCCTGGACAGGAACTAATGGGGATCCTTAATAAACCCCAGGAAGAGTAGTTGCTGCCTTGGCAGGAACACAGTCATGTGATACGTGGTATAGAAAAGTCCAATCTTAGGAGAGTACATGAGAGGCACTATACTGTGTATCTGCAGGTGTCTATCTGGTCAAAACCACTGATACAGGTGCCCCTCCACCCTCCGGTGGGATGGATCATTTCTACAGAGAAACCTAGATTCAAATACTTAGATTTGTGTGTATTGGGTATATGTTGTGAAATTGTTAGATATTACTTGTTAGATATTACTGCACCGTCGGAGCTAGAAACACAAGAATTTCACTACACCCGCAATAACATCTGCTAAACACGTCTATGTGACCAATAAAATGTCCTTTTGATTTGAAATAAACGTCCTATTTATCAAAGATGCTTTTGGCTGGGGTCAAAATTACTCCAAAGGATTTGAATTTGTTAAAAGTCCATATTCATACAGAAACACTAAACCATGATTTAGACTTATTAATAACAAGTTGATTGACAAAGTCATGAAAAATTGGAAGAATTGAATAAACCACATTTTGTCTATGATAGAAGATATGCCTCTGGGGTCAAAATGATCCACGTTAGAAGTATGGTTCAATGCAAATATGTTGTGGGTGTAAAGTTTCAACACATGTTTCTCTTTGAACGACTTAATATAATATTAAACTTTTATGAAATAAATGAAAAATAAACGTTTTGTTCCTCAACTGCGTTGCCCACTCCAGTCAGCAGATGTGGATGTGCGTCTTTTTTGTTCAGGCGATGCTGCCAGTGTGACGTCTAATCTAGTGGACGGGACGCACCTTCAACAACAACAGCTAGTCAGACACCTCGGTAGCTTTCTAGCAAACATAGCTACAACATTCACGCTCTTTACACTGTTTTGGCGTATATTAGTCGCCGTGTATTAAACACACTTCTGTCGTATGTACTTATTGGCCCATTTAATTATATATTTACGTTGTTTGTCAGCTAGCTGGTTTGCTAAATTAGCTTAGAACTAGGCTAGTCGCTAATGCTAGCTAGCTAACATCCCCGACCATGAGTTCACTAAGCTACTCTCCTCCTGATAACGAGGAGGTCTGCTGGACGGAGAAAGAAACTCTCATGAAAGAGGAGGAAGAGGAGGCTGTTACAATACAAAAAGAAGTAGAGGGTGAGGCTGTTACCGTGAAAGAAGAAAAGAAAGCCGTTTCAGTGAAAGAAGAGGAAGATGCGTTCAGAGTGAAAGAGGAGGAGGATATTACAGTAAAAGAAGAGAAGAAAGAGAAAGAGGAGGATGCAGTTTTTGGAGTGAAAGAGGAGGAGGAGGAAATGACTGTCACATTGGTGGAAGAAAAGGAGGTTGGAGATCTGTTTAACACCAGTAAGTACCGTCTCTGCAGTCGTTGAACCAATATGCAGTAAAGGGGTTCTACACTTTAATGTTGTTCTGTAGGAATGGCTGAAGCTACACTGTAACGTGTAGAACATCAAGAGTGGACCATCAACAAAAAGTTAGAAATTGATCAAATGCATCCAATGACAATGCATGAAATACTGTAGTCTTCAATATCTCCTATTAGCTTAGCCCAATATGTAGTCTTAAAGGGGCAATCAGCAGTTGTTACATCCATTTTGGGACTTATACATTAATGATATGTACCCATCTGTTTTTTTAAGAAATCTCTTATAAATGCCTCATAAGCTTAGTTCAACTGTCGTACCCCATCAGAACCCAAAATATAAGCTTTTTTTTTACTCCAATGTTTGTCAGTAAATATAAACAAACACCGTGTATCCTCAAAACATGGTTAAAACTATAATGTTGATATCATGGATGGTTACATTTCTCCAGCCCCATCCCTCAGCTTTTTACCGAAATGGGCAGGGAGTACGCTTTGTTATTGTTTCTACTGCTGATTGCTGCCCCTGTTACTCCTCAAGGTCCAAGGACTGTATGTTATTTTCATAGGTAGACTGGCTCTGGCAGCTTAAGTTAATAATTATTTTTTCATGCAAAGCCAAATTTTTAAAGCACAAAAAAACAGTATTCACTTGACTCCATGTTAACCCAACAGAACAAAGTTATACAAGCAAAAACTGCATTTAAACCATTAACTCAAATATTCCATCTAAATGTGAATCGATTCTCAATTGCGATACGTTTCTAGAAACATAAATCGCTGTACTTTCATATCACATCAACATAATTTCACACAATACTTTCATATCACATCAAAATAATTTCACGTAATACTTTCATATCACATAAATGATTTCTAATACTTTCACATCAAAATGATTTCACACAATACTTTCATATCACATCAAAATTATTTATAATACTTTCACATCAAAATGATTTCACACAATACTTTCATATCACATCAAAATAGGTAACCAGTCGCGACGCCCCAAACGGTAAACCAAATTAGTTTCTCGTCATTTCTCCTTCCTTCGGGATTCTTTTTCTTCTTTGGACTTTATATGGCGGTTGGCAACCAACTTTAAGGTGCATTACCACCATCAACTGGACTGGAGTGTGGACCTCAGTTCATCTTTTAATCACCCACGTGGGTATATACCAAGACAGTTGTGAAGAGGGCACAACAAAACCTTTCCCCCCTCAGGAGACTGAAAAGATTTGGCATGGGTCCCCAGATCCTCAAAAGGTAATACAGCTGCACCATCGAGAGCATCCTGACCGGTTGCATCACCGCCTGGTATGGCAACTGCTCGGCATCTGACCGTAAGGCGCTACAGAGGGTCATGCGAACGGCCCAGTACATCACTGTGGCCAAGCTTCCTGCCATCCAGGACCTATATAATAGGCGGTGTCAGAGGAAAGCCCACAAAATTGTCAGAGACTCCAGTCACCCAAGTTTTAAACTGTTTTCTCTGCTACCGCACGGCAAGCGGTACCGGAGCGCCAAGTATAGGACCAAAAGCCTCCTCAACAGCTACCCCCAAGCCATACAATCAATCAAGTTTATTTTCAATCAAGTTTATTTTATATAGCCCTTCGTACATCAGCTAATATCTCGAAGTGCTGTACAGAAACCCAGCCTAAAACCCCAAACAGCAAGCAATGCAGGTGTAGAAGCACGGCGGCTAGGAAAAACTCCCTAGAAAGGCCCAAACCTAGGAAGAAACCTAGAGAGGACCCAGGCTATGAGGGGTGGCCAGTCCTCTTCTGGCTGTGCCGGGTGGAGATTATAACAGAACATGGCCAAGATGTTCAAATGTTCATAAATGACCAGCATGGTCAAAATACAACTGCTGAATAATTCATAAAATCGCCACTAGACAATTTACATTGACCCCCCCCACCCCCCTCCCTTTTGTGCACTTGCTACTCGCTGAAAGGGACCGACTGAAAGGGAGTGTAACTTTGACTATAATTACTGTTCCCTGAAGGAGGGAAACGAGGTACAACACCTGTTTGCCCCGCCCTTTCCTGGTTCGGTGAAGAGCGATATTAAATTGAAGGAATAAATCCGAGCCTCACGCTTATCACCTGTGGAAGACGCGGCTTCCAGCGAGGCGTGAATTTAATAGTATGTTGTACCTCGTTTCCCTCCTTCAGGGAACAGTAGTTATAGTCATAATGTGTGGATTTAATAGTATGTTGTCCCTAGTTTCCCTCCTTCAGGGAACAGTAGTTATAGTCATAATGTTAAGCTTGTCATATGATAAACTTCAACTTAAATACTGGATCTTGCTGTCGGACAGATTTTTAGATTCAGATCTCTGAAATGCACTCTAACTACGTAACATTTAGTGTTTCCTTATGTTATGCTGGGAAAACAGTTTTCATGGGCACAGAAATCTTAAATCATTTCAGAGTTTGCTAAGTCCAATGGTTTTAACCGAGAGTCACCTTAACTTTATGGACAACACGCAAATGGATACTGTCATTAATGCGGTTCTTCAATAATTACACATCATACTTCATTCTGTAGCTGTTTAGTTACAGTCACATGTTCAACTATCATCAGCTGATCCAGGAAATAATTTTCTGAGTGACAGTCAAATGACAAATATCACGACATGCAACAACAACCAAAGTGCTTCTTCATTCATTACTCTGGTAAAGACAGTTATGCCGTGCTCCACGTTGGATCCAACATCACTAATAAATTGATGTTTATAATGTGTTATTGTCTGGTTGTGTCTCGTTAGTCTGTTTGGACACAGAGATACTTACCTCATAATGTGTAGAGAAATGTTCCTTGATGGATAGGCTATTGTACAACACACAGAGCTATTATCCTTTATTCAGGACATTTAGAATGACAACACATTACAGAGTAGCCTAGTGTGATTATTGACAAAATTATCTGGTGATCAGGTTATGAAATGTCATGACAAAGACATTTTAGATTCCATGTTTCACCTGAAATATTAAATTATTTATAGTCCTAGGTCTGTTGTTGGGTGAAGTCATGGGTCCTACAGTAGGTTAATGTTGTTGTTAGGTGAAGTTATGGTCCTACAGTAGGTCTATGTTATTGTTAGGTGAAGGTATGGGTCCTACAGTAGGTCTATGTTGTTGTTAGGTGAAGTTATGGGCCAATTTGTTAAACACTTAATGTACAAACCCTCAGTTTCAGGCTGATGGCAAAGCTAGCTAAAGAGCATTTTACTGGTTGAAGTGTTTTTTAACTATAAAGCAGTTGATTTGCGACAATAACACAAACATTAATCAGTACATTCTTACGAGATTTAAAATTATAATCCAAAAGTAATGTGAAATGCACTCATAAGCAACCTGGAAATGGAGGCTATATTTGCTGTTAGCCTAAGAGAACTCTAAGAGTTTTCCCCCATGGTGGTGAATTAGTGAATAGACACAGAGCTTAATGTGAGTTTCCTTGAGTAGCACTCCTGATCTTGCACTGTAATATTCAGAATACATTGTGGAAACTAAAGTCTTCGCTCACCATTTTGGCTCCAGGCAGATATACTACATCCATAACTAGTGGTTTCCTCATTACCAGATATACTACATCCATAACTAGCGGTTTCCTCATTACCAGATATACTACATCCATAACTAGTGGTTTCCTCATTAGCAGATATACTACATCCATAACTAGTGGTTTCCTCATTAGCAGATATACTACATCCATAACTAGAGGTTTCCTCATTACCAGATATACTACATCCATAACTAGCGGTTTCCTCATTAGCAGATATACTACATCCATAACTAGCGGTTTCCTCATTAGCAGATATACTACATCCATAACTAGTGGTTTCCTCATTAGCAGATATACTACATCCATAACTAGTGGTTTCCTCATTAGCAGATATACTACATCCATAACTAGTGGTTTCCTCATTAGCAGATATACTACATCCATAACTAGTGGTTTCCTCATTAGCAGATATACTACATCCATAACTAGTGGTTTCCTCATTACCAGATATACTACATCCATAACTAGTGGTTTCCTCATTAGCAGGGAGGAGTTTCTGCAATCAAATTGTGTGTGCATCGCCCTCGTGCCGCAATTTTAGCAAACACATAAAGGGGCCTGTATTGGAGACCAATAGTTGTCTGGCACACTGCTTAGGATTTCAGCAACTTTAATAACTTATTTCTGGTTACTACTAATGTGAAAACAAGACTAAATATAACTATTGTTGCTATCTTGACAGTCTTGTCAAATCATTTAACAGATGTCAATTGTTGTACAACTTCATGGGTACGCTTTGGGCATCACCTTTTACCTCAAATAAATAATATAATTCTACTGTTGTGGGCCTTTAACCATCTGTCTGACTTTGTTGTTCACACAGGAGAGAGATGTGACTATCGTGGATCCTCTGGGGAGCCTCAACAACATCATGATGCTGACGAAGCAGAGAGTCTCTCCAGATCAGAACTCCTCAAGAAACACCAGCAGAGACCCATAGGGAAGATATCTAATTGCTGCTCTGTTTGTGGGATATATTTCTCAATATCAAATTCACTAAAAGAACACCTGAGAATTCACACTCGAGGGAAATCTCACTGCTGCTCTGACTGTGGGAAGATATTGAACTCTTCATCAGACCTTAAAATACATCGAAGAATTCACACTGGAGAGAAATCTTTAGACTGTGATCACTGTGGAAAGAGTTTTACTACATCTGGCAATCTAACTATACACCAGAGAATACACACAGGAGAGAAACCTTTTAGCTGTAATCAATGTGGGAAGAGTTTTACTCAGCTAAACAGCCTGACAGTTCACCAGCGGACACACACAGGAGCGAAACCTTATATCTGTGATCAATGTGGGAAGAGTTTTACTCAGCTAAGCAGCCTGATAGTACACCAGCGGACACACACAGGAGAGAAATCTTATAGCTGTGATCAATGTGGGAAGAGTTTTACTCAGCTAAGCAGCCTGATAGTACACCAGAGAACACACACAGGAGAGAAACCTTATAGCTGTGATCAATGTGGGAAGAGTTTTGGTGCATCTGGATGTCTGACGAAACACCAGAGAATACACACAGGAGAGAAATCTTATAGATGTGGTCAATGTGGGAAGAGCTTTTTTACATCTAGCCATCTAAAGATACACCAGAGAACACACACAGGAGAGAAATCTTATAGCTGTACTCAATGTGGGAAGAGTTTCTCTACATCTAGCTATCTAACGATACACCAGAGAACACACACAGGAGAGAAATGTCATAGCTGTGATCAATGTGGGAAGAGATACTCATATAAAAAATCTCTGATTAAACATCAGAAAATACATGGAGTTGTTCCATGATATCAATGAAATAATGTCAATATAATGCCACAAAATATAATTTTTTAACATTGTAGAAGGAGTATTTTAATAAATGTCAGTATGTAGAACCCTAAACGTTTGCCCCCCTGTTCAATTTATTTTAGCCTCAGGGGAAAAATCCAGGCTCTGAATTTAAAGAGTACTATTTATGTGATTTAACAAAAGTGACTAACCAAAAAAGAGTTGTGTTACACTTACGTGTTGGTGACCCACTTGAATCAAAATGCAACACTTCAAAATGTAGCTAGCTGTTTTCTACAATTTGTTCTCTAACCAGTGATGTACACGTTATTCCCATATTCCGTGTGGTTTTTGAGCTGTTAGTTTTATCAGGACGTGAAACCTCATCTCCCTCCTCTCGCACAACATGATATTGATGAGTTGTGACAAATAAGTGTTGTGTTCCTTTGTTTAGCGACCCCCTACATTTAAATGCATCACTCCAAGATGTAGCTGACTGTCTTCTGCAGGTTGTCCTCTAACCAGTGAGGTAAAAATATATCTCCCATTTCCATGTGTTTTTTAGTTGTTAGTTTCAACAGCAGTACAACCTGATTTCCCCCCTAATCGAAATCATTGATTTATTGCTACTTGACAAAACAACAGCGTTTTTGGTGCTTGTGCATTTTAAAAGGTGCTTGTTTAAAAAAAATACAAGTAATATGATTATTGTGGCAGATGTTTGTGTATATAGTACATTTTATGTTTAGGATTTCAATTTATCCCAAACTGTTTATGCATTTGGACTATTGATTTAGACACGTTTAAACTGTGACATTGGGGCTATCCCACCTAGCAAAATGTCGTTGAAAATAAGACTATGCCCGAAGTACAATATAAGTTTGGTTTTAATTTAAAGTGAAAGTTGAAAAGAAAACAATTTAATTAACATTTATTGACTCAAATCACCTACTCATATTTCAAACATTCAGCTTGACAAAAGATACATGTTTTATTATTCCATGCCTCACCATTAAGTGAATTATTGCCAATACATATTAACAAAGGGTAGTATATTTGATTTTGATATTTCATATTTACAATTCATGGAACATTTAGTAATCATAATTATTTAAAAAAAATATATAGAAAATATTTGTTGTCTTAAAGGGGGAAGGTGTTACAGGCTTTGGTTTTTCCATTTATGTTTTGAGGTTGGACTTTAGCACGTATAGCTCGTTAGCACGTAGGTGTCTGATTGGTGTCTCCTCGTTAGTCAGTATGTGTTACACCTGTGCTGACTTGTCCATCTGGTTAGTGGGATGTGTTTCACCTGAGCTGGTCCAGGTTCTATTTAAGAGTGTCTGGCCCAGTGCTCCAGTTGTCTTGATAGATGTGGACAGTCAACACCTTTAGTTGCGCTACCTTTTTGGTTTGCTTTCTGTCTTTAAGTTTGTTGTGAGTTTTTCTTTTGTTTGCCTCTTCTTGGGCAGATTTAGTGGGTCTCAGGGTGGGTGTCTTTTAGGTCCCAGTTGTTACTAGTCAATTTTCAGTGGACACCCTCATAGTCTTTCAGAGCCCTCCTAAGACACAAGCTAATATTTTGGGTTGGATATTGAATCCAATTAATATTTTAATCTATGGAATTTCCTTAGGATACTCATTAGTTTTTTAGTTGTTAATCTTCTGTTTTTTTTATCCTTTTATGTTTTTTGCGTACAAAATATTTATGTGTTTTCATTGGTTTTAATTTGTTTTTCCTGTGAAGCCATTGTGTTGCATCCATGTCTGAAATATGCTGTATAAATAAAGCTTGATTTGATTTGAACATATTGCAAAACAAATGAACCCAATGACTGACCAATCAACAGACTCTTGCAAAATCAATGATGAAACATGTGCAAAAGCAACTTATCTTAGTATGAAAAACAGTATATCTCACACTGTGAAAATAGTGCATGCCTGTTTAGTATAAAAAAAAATATCATCTAATTATGCTAATCTGTATGTGGGGTTGTTTGAGAAGAACGGACAGGAATTCCCTGTTACGCGGAACAGCTTCCACCCTACACCCCTAACAAAGGGCCTCCCCATCAGCCAATACAGTCGCATACACCGGATTTGTAGTACACAGAGTGACAATGACAAACAAGAGGAATGGCTGCATGACGCAAGGGATCGTTATAAAAGTGGTGGGAAAAGTACCCAATTATCATACTTGAGTAAAAGTATAGATGCCTGAATAGAATGTTACTCAAGTAAAAGTGAAAGTCACCCAGTAAAATACTACTTGAGTAAAAGTATTTGGTTTTAAATATACTTAAGTATCAAAGTAAATGTAATTGCTAAAATATACTTCAAATTATTTCACATTCCTTATATAAAGCAAACCAGACACCATTTTCTTGTTTTTACTATTTACGGATAGCCAGGGGGCACACTCCAACACTCAGACATAATTTACAAACGAAGCATTTATGTTTAGTGAGTCAGCCAGATCAGAGGCAGTAGGGATGACCAGGGATGTTCTCTGTTTAGTGAGTCCTCCAGATCAGAGGCAGTAGGGATGACCAGGGATGTTCTCTGTTTAGTGAGTCCTCCAGATCAGAGGCAGTAGGGATGACCAGGGATGTTCTCTGTTTAGTGAGTCCGCCAGATCAGAGGCAGTAGGGATGACCAGGGATGTTCTCTTGATAATGTGTGAATTGGACCACTTTCCTGTCCTGCTAAGCATTCTAAATAACGAGTACTTTGGGTTGTCAGGGAAAATGTAGAGAGTAAAAAGTACAATATTTTCTCTAGGAATGTATTGAAGTAAAAGTTGTCAAAAATATAAATAGTTAAGTACAGATACCCCGAAAAACTACTTTAAGTTCTTTACACCACTGTAAAAATATGACCCAGGATGACAACCTCTCGGCCCAAACCTCCCCTCCCTTCAGACCAACACGTTCAATGCTTCCTTCAGTACTCCCCAAACCTCCCCTCCCTCCAGACCAACACGTTCAATGCTTCCTTCAGTACTCCCCAAACCTCCCCTCCCTCCAGACCAACACGTTCAACGCTTCCTTGAGTACTCCCCACTTGGTAAACAGTTCGACCACAACATTAAAAACACTGGTACACCTTTGGCGTCCATGTTCCATGGAAAGAGACAGCAAATAAGCCCAGAGTGTACCAGGTGGACATTGGGTTTAATTCAGACCCTGCCAGTGTACCAGGTGGACATTGGGTTTGATTCAGACCCTGACAGTGTACCAGGTGGACATTGGGTTTAATTCAAACCCTGCCAGTGTACCAGGTAGACATTGGGTTTAATTCAGACCATGTCAGTGTGCTAGGCGTACATTGGGTTTGATTCAGACCCTGCCAGTGTACCAGGTGGACATTGGGTTTGATTCAGATCCTGACAGTGTACCAGGTGGACATTGGGTTTAATTCAGACCATGCCAGTGTACCAGGTAGACATTGGGTTTAATTCAGACCCTGTCAGTGTGCTAGGTGTACATTGGGTTTGATTCAGACCCTGCCAGTGTACCAGGTGGACATACAGTTTGATTCAGATCCTGCCAGTGTGCTAGGTGTACATTGGGTTTGATTCAGACCCTGTCAGTGTACCAGGTGGACATTGGGTTTGATTCAGATCCTGCCAGTGTGCTAGGTGTACATTGGGTTTGATTCAGACCCTGTCAGTGTACCAGGTGGACATTAGGTTTGATTCAGAATATATTCCAAGGTCATTAACTTATAACCACCCCAGACGTTTCATGCATGACTAAAACACCTAAGTATTAGATTTACTGCCCTGGTCTAGTATGTCACCGCCTCAGACACCATTCACAATGCTGGCGAGGTACGAGTAAAACATGACATATTATTTCAAAACCATTCACAATGCTGGCTGAGGTACGAGTAAAACATGACATATTATTTCCTAATTGTAAAAAATGGCAAGGCTTTAGCTCAGTGGGCTTTTCCATGGTTGAGGAAAGCAGGGGAAGTGTTGTGAGTAACATAACTGCCTGAGATGTGGGGGAAGGGAAGCTGCTCACTGATTGGCTGTAGGGACAAGGGTCCCTCCAAAAATCTATCACTATTCCAACTCACATGTCAAATTCTCCCCCAAATCTACCACTAATAGGCCAAGCCTCCACAGACCCTGTCTTGTATTGACAAACATAACAAATCATTTGACATTCAAATATGTAATTTTAAATAGCTCAATTCAATCCAGCTGGGCCTTTTTAACATAGACTGTTGTTCCTGCTGTAGATGTTATGCCTTTGTACAGATCTAGGATCAGTTCTCCTCCACAATGCATATACAGTACTGGTCAATTGTTTGGACACACCTACAAAATTCAATGGTTTTTCTTTATTTTAACTATTGTCTACATTGTAGAATAATAGTGAAGACATCAAAACTATGCCAAGAGTGTGCAAAGCTGTCCTCAAGGCAAATTGTGAATACTTTGAAGAATCTCAAATAGGAAATATATTTTGATTTGTTTAACTCTTTTTTTCACATATGATTCCATATGTGTTATTTCATAGTTTTAATATCTTCACTATTATTCTACAATGTAGAAAATAGTAAAAATAAAGACAAACCCTTGAATGAGTAGGTGTGTCCAAACTTTTGACTGGTACTGTATATAGGATCTTTGTCATTATGGGGTATTGTGATGTCATTATGGGGTATTGTGTGTAGATTGATGAGGGAAAAAATTATTTTATCCATTTTAGAATAAGGCTGTAACGTAACAAAATGTAGAAAAAGTGAAGGGGTCTGAATACTTTCCGAATGCACTGTATATATAGGGGCAGTACTTAGTGACATCACTTCCTGAAACAGGAGGTACAAATATATAACATAGGTTCACAATATCAACTTTCAATGTATCAAAATATATGACCAAGCTGGAAGTGTAAACGCCAGCCCAGCCACAATCCTAGCGGTTCACTGATGATCAACCTCCTCCTTCACATCTGACTCCTGATGATCAACCTCCTCCTTCACATCTGACTCCTGATGATCAACCTCCTCCTTCACATCTGACTCCTGATGATCAACCTCCTCCTTCACATCTGACTCCTGATGATCAACCTCCTCCTTCACATCTGACTCCTGATGATCAACCTCCTCCTTCACATCTGACTCCTGATGATCAACCTCCTCCTTCACATCTGACTCCAGTGATCAATCCAGAGAGTCTTCTTTTTTGGGGAATCCCGATGGACGACGTCATCCAATAGGCCGTCATCACCACCACAAGTTAATTGTCATTCAGGTTATCAATGGGAAGAGCATTAGCAATATGTCCTGTCTGGTAACTTGTCTCGTTCAATGGATTTACATTGGCAGGTGTAACAAAAAAAACAAAAAAATCGGTCGATCGATCTCAAACTGCGGAAACACTTTTGGAAGTCTTTAACTGTATCAAAGTCTGTGGCCTGTGATGTTGGGACAAATGATAGTTCCTTATTATACAAGAGACAAAATTCACAAATTCTACAGCACATCCACAGTCCTGTCTTAAGTGTAAAACTAACAATGACTCAATAATCCATGCCTTCCGGGAATGTTATTAAGTCCAAAAGTAATGGGAGGAGTTAGAAAGTTGGCTGTCAGAAGTACAGTTATACAATGTAAAATTACTTTTAATCTGTCTGTCTGCATATTTCAAGCGATGGCATTTGAGGGTGCAGTGAGGTACCCCAGAGTTGGACGATACTTTTCTCGTCAATCATCTTAAATATTATACTTAATTAAACCTGGAAATCAACCAATCCTCTGTTGTTAATTCAATAGAAAGGTCAAATGCTTTATTATCTAAAAGTTGAAAGTGACGGAGAGAAATTAAATGGTGCTGATGCGGGCGCTGGAGATGGGGGTGTGTTCTAGTGGGTCTGGGCAGGTGTGATGTAGTTAATGGAGATGGGGGTGTGTTCTAGTGGGTCTGGGCAGGTGTGATGTAGTTAATGGAGATGGGGGTGTGTTCTAGTGGGTCTGGGCAGGTGTGATGTAGTTAATGGAGATGGAGGTGTGTTCTAGTGGGTCTGGGCAGGTGTGATGTAGTTAATGGAGATGGAGGTGTGTTAATGTTTGTATGATGTTGTTGTGTGTATGTTTTGTATTGTTTAGAAAATATCAAATAAAGTCCCAATGCAAAGTTACACCTCACTGTTCTATTTTTGGAGTTATTACATTAAACCAATCCGAATTCAGAAGAATGCCAAAGTCAGGTGTGATGTAGTATGGAGGACCAGCCTATTCCCTATGATGTAAACTACAACAGAAATAACTTCAAATGTATAACTTCAAATTAAACCAATCGTTTGCAATCATGACTTGAGTGATTACAGTAAATCAAAGTTTTGGAAATACATAATGCCATCTAACGAAATGTCAAAGAATGTTAGCTATTTGCAGTTATCTTAGCCAGCCAGCTAACATTAGCTATTTAGCCAACTAGTTATGGTCAGCGAGCTGGAGCCCAACTACCAGAGACCAGTTAGAACCCAACTAACAAAACCCAACTGAAACATAAACTGCCGATCAAAAAAGCAGAGACATACAGAATGATGGCAGGGAAAATCCACAATATCCCAAAAAGTTAGATTCCAGATGTCAGCTAGCGCGCTAGCAGTGAGCCAAGGTGGAAAAAGTTACAAAACACCCGTAGTCTACTTCACAAAGAACAAGCTGAAAAGTAGTGATGGGGAAATAAAGCTTCCTGAAGCACTGACGCTTTCCAGCCAACTGTGTCAAAAATAGGTTCATTACTCAAGGCTTTGAGCGACACAGCATTTAGAACAGCCAAATAAATATAGATGACATCCCACACCGTAGCACGTAGCAGCCTAGCCTTTATGTCATTACGATAGATGATATCCTACACCGTAGCAGCATAGCCTTTATGTCATTATTATAGATGACATCCCACACCGTAGCAGCATAGCCTTTATGTCATTATTATTGATGACGTCCCACACCGAAGCACGTAGCAGCATAGCCTTTATGTCATTATTATAGATGACATCCCACACCGTAGCAGCATAGCCTTTATGTCATTATTATAGATGACATCCAACACCGTAGCACGTAGCAGCTTAGCCTTTACGTCATTATTATAGATGACATCCCACACCGTAGCACGTAGCAGCTTAGCCTTTATGTCATTATTATAGATGACATCCCAAACCGTAGCAGCATAGTCTTTATGTCCTTATTATAGATGACATCCCACACCAAAACAGGTAGCAGCATAGCATTTATGTCATTATTATAGATTACATCCCACACCGTAGCAGCATAGCCTTTATGTCATTATCATAGATGACATCCCACACCATAGCAGCATAGCCTTTATGTCATTATCATAGATGACATCCCACACCGTAGCAGCATAGCCTTTATGTCATTATTATAGATGACATCCAACACCGTAGCAGCATAGCCTTTTTGTCATTATTATAGATGACATTCCACACAGTAGCAGCATAGCCTTTATGTCATTATTATAGATGACATCCCACACCATAGCCTTTATGTCATTGATATAGATGGCATCCCACACCGAAGCACGTAGCAGCAGAGCCTTTATGTCATTATTATAGATGACATCCCACACCGTAGCACGTAGCAGCATAGCCTTTATGTCATTATTATAGATGACGTCCCACACCGTAGCAGCATAGCCTTTATGTCATTATTATAGATGACATCCCACACCGTAGCAGCATAGCCTTTATATCATTATTATAGATGACATCCCACACCGTAGCAGCATAGCCTTTATGTCATTATTATTCATTCGAGACGTGTAGTCCACTTGTCATTCCAATCTCCTTTGCATTAGCGTAGCCTCTTCTGTAGCCTGTCAACTATGTGTCTGTCTATCCCTCTTCTCTCCTCTCTGCACAGACCATACAAACGCTTCACACCGCGTGGCCGCCGCTACTCTAACCTGGTGGTCCCAGCGCGCACGACCCACGTGGAGTTCCAGGTCTCCGGCAGCCTCTGGAACTGCCGATCTGCGGCCAACAAGGCAGAGTTCATCCCAGCCTATGCTTCCCTCCAGTCCCTCGACTTCTTGGCACTGACGGAAAAATGGATTACCACTGATAACACTGCTACTCCTACTGCTCTCTCCTCGTCTGCCCACGTGTTCTCGCACACCCCGAGAGCTTCTGGTCAGCGGGGTGGTGGCACTGGGATCCTCATCTCTCCCAAGTGGACATTCTCTCTTTCTCCCCTGACCCATCTGTCTATCGCCTCCTTTGAATTCCATGCTGTCACAGTTACCAGCCCTTTCAAGCTTAACATCCTTATCATTTATCGCCCTCCAGGTTCCCTTGGAGAGTTCATCAATGAGCTTGACGCCCTGATAAGTTCCTTTCCTGAGGATGGCTCACCTCTCACAGTTCTGGGTGACTTTAACCTCCCCACGTCTACCTTTGACTCATTCCTCTCTGCCTCCTTCTTTCCACTCCTCTCCTCTTTTGACCTCACCCTCTCACCTTCCCCCCCTACTCACAAGGCAGGCAATACGCTTGACCTCATCTTTACTAGATGCTGTTCTTCCACTAATCTCATTGCAACTCCCTTCC
The DNA here is from genome assembly GCF_045679555.1 of Salvelinus alpinus. Lineage (NCBI taxonomy): Eukaryota > Metazoa > Chordata > Actinopteri > Salmoniformes > Salmonidae > Salvelinus > Salvelinus alpinus. The sequence goes on along the minus strand of NC_092105.1, from coordinate 49,961,210 downwards.
AAGTCTCCGACCACTACCTTGTATCCTTTTCCCTCTCGCTCTCATCCAACACTTCCCACACTGCCCCTACTCGGATGGTATCGCACCGTCCCAACCTTCGCTCTCTCTCCCCCGCTACTCTCTCCTCTTCCATCCTATCATCTCTTCCCTCTGCTCAAACCTTCTCCAACCTATCTCCTGATTCTGCCTCCTCAACCCTCCTCTCCTCCCTTTCTGCATCCTTTGACTCTCTATGTCCCCTATCCTCCAGGCCGGCTCGGTCCTCCCCTCCTGCTCCGTGGCTCGACGACTCACTGCGAGCTCACAGAACAGGGTTCCGGGCAGCCGAGCGGAAATGGAGGAAAACTCGCCTCCCTGCGGACCTGGCATCCTTTCACTCCCTCCTCTCTACATTCTCCTCTTCTGTCTCTGCTGCTAAAGCCACTTTCTACCACTCTAAATTCCAAGCATCTGCCTCTAACCCTAGGAAGCTCTTTGCCACCTTCTCCTCCCTCCTGAATCCCCCTCCCCCTCCTCCCTCTCTGCGGATGACTTCGTCAACCATTTTGAAAAGAAGGTCGACGACATCCGATCCTCGTTTGCTAAGTCAAACGACACCGCTGGTTCTGCTCACACTGCCCTACCCTGTGCTTTGCCCTCTTTCTCCCCTCTCTCTCCAGATGAAATCTCGCGTCTTGTGACGGCCGGCCGCCCAACAACCTGTCCGCTTGACCCTATCCCCTCCTCTCTTCTCCAGACCATTTCCGGAGACCTTCTCCCTTACCTCACCTCGCTCATCAACTCATCCTTGACCGCTGGCTACGTCCCTTCCGTCTTCAAGAGAGCGAGAGTTGCACCCCTTCTGAAAAAACCTACACTCGATCCCTCCGATGTCAACAACTACAGACCAGTATCCCTTCTTTCTTTTCTCTCCAAAACTCTTGAACGTGCCGTCCTTGGCCAGCTCTCCTGCTATCTCTCTCAGAATGACCTTCTTGATCCAAATCAGTCAGGTTTCAAGACTAGTCATTCAACTGAGACTGCTCTTCTCTGTGTCACGGAGGCGCTCCGCACTGCTAAAGCTAACTCTCTCTCCTCTGCTCTCATCCTTCTAGACCTATCGGCTGCCTTTGATACTGTGAACCATCAGATCCTCCTCTCCACCCTCTCCGAGCTGGGCATCTCCGGCGCGGCCCACGCTTGGATTGCGTCCTACCTGACAGGTCGCTCCTACCAGGTGGCGTGGCGAGAATCTGTCTCCGCACCACGTGCTCTCACCACTGGTGTCCCCCAGGGCTCTGTTCTAGGCCCTCTCCTATTCTCGCTATACACCAAGTCACTTGGCTCTGTCATATCCTCACATGGTCTCTCCTATCATTGCTATGCAGACGACACACAATTAATCTTCTCCTTTCCCCCCTCTGATAACCAGGTGGCGAATCGCATCTCTGCATGTCTGGCAGACATATCAGTGTGGATGACGGATCACCACCTCAAGCTGAACCTCGGCAAGACGGAGCTGCTCTTCCTCCCGGGGAAGGACTGCCCGTTCCATGATCTCGCCATCACGGTTGACAACTCCATTGTGTCCTCCTCCCAGAGTGCTAAGAACCTTGGCGTGATCCTGGACAACACCCTGTCGTTCTCAACTCACATCAAGGCGGTGACCCGTTCCTGTAGGTTCATGCTCTACAACATTCGCAGAGTACGACCTTGCCTCACACAGGAAGCGGCGCAGATCCTAATCCAGGCACTTGTCATCTCCCGTCTGGATTACTGCAACTCGCTGTTGGCTGGGCTCCCTGCCTGTGCTATTAAACCCCTACAACTCATCCAGAACGCCGCAGCCCGTCTGGTGTTCAACCTTCCCAAGTTCTCTCACGTCACCCCGCTCCTCCGCTCTCTCCACTGGCTTCCAGTTGAAGCTCGCATCCGCTACAAGACCATGGTGCTTGCCTACGGAGCTGTGAGGGGAACGGCACCTCCATACCTTCAGGCTCTGATCAGGCCCTACACCCAAACTAGGGCACTGCGTTCATCCACCTCTGGCCTGCTCGCCTCCCTACCTCTGAGGAAGTACAGTTCCCGCTCAGCCCAGTCAAAACTGTTCGCTGCTCTGGCACCCCAATGGTGGAACAAACTCCCTCACGACGCCAGGTCAGCGGAGTCAATCACCACCTTCCGGAGACACCTGAAACCCCACCTCTTTAAGGAATACCTAGGATAGGATAAAGTAATCCTTCTAACCCCCCCCTCCCCCTTAAAAGAGTTAGATGCACTATTGTAAAGTGGTTGTTCCACTGGATATCATAAGGTGAATGCACCAATTTGTAAGTCGCTCTGGATAAGAGCGTCTGCTAAATGACTTAAATGTAAATGTAGATGACGTCCCACACGGAAGCACGTAGCAGCATAGCCTTTATGTCATTATTATAGATGACATCCCACACCGTAGCATGTAGCAGCATAGCCTTTATGTCATTATTATAGATGACATCCCACACCGTAGCAGCATAGCCTATATGTCATTATTATAGATGACATCCCACACCGTAGCACGTAGCAGCATAGCCTTTATGTCATTATTATAGATGACATCACACACCGTAGCAGCATAGCCTTTATGTCATTATTATAGATGACATCCCACACGGAAGCACGTAGCAGCATAGCCTTTATGTCATTATTATAGATGACGTCCCACAGCATAGCAGCATAGCCTTTATGTCATTATTATAGATGACATCCCACACCGTAGCAGCATAGCGTTTATGTCATTATTATAGATGACATCACAGACCGTAGCAGCATAGCCTTTATGGCATTATTATAGATGACGTTCCACATCGTAACAGCATAGCCTTTATGTCATTATTATAGATGACATCCCAGACCGTAGCAGCATAGCCTTTATGGCATTATTATAGATGACATCCCACACCGTAGCAGCATAGCCTTTATGGCATTATTATAGATGACATCCCACACCATAGCACGTAGCAGCATAGCCTTTATGTCATTATTATAGATGACATCCCACACCGTAGCAACGTAGCCTTATTTTAGTGTTCCCTTAATTTTTTTGAGCAGTGTAGTTTATTTACATTTTAGGATACCTGAGGATTAAATAGAGACGTAGTTTGACTTGTTTGAACAAAGTTTAGCAGTAGCTTTTTGGACTCCTTTGTCTGCACGTTCAACGAGTGGATTACTGAAATCGATGGCGCCAACTGAACTGACTTTTTGGGATACAAGGATTTTATCTAACAAAACGACCATTCATGTTGTAGCTGGGACCCTTGGGATTGCAAACAGAGGAAGATTTTCAAATATAAGTGATTTATTTAATCGCTATTTGTGATTTTTATGAAGCCTGTGCTGGTTGAAAAATATGTTGTGGGGCGCCGTCCTCAAACAATCGCATGGTTTTGCTGTAAAGCCTATTGTAAATCGGACAATGCAGTTAGATTAATAATAATTTAAGATTTTAAACGATACAAGATACTTGTATGTTCATAAATGTTTAATATTACAATTATTTATTTGAATTGCGCACCCTCCAATTTCACCGGATGTTGTCGACTGGTGTCCCACTAGCCTTATTAAGGGGGAAGGTGTTACCGGCTTTGGTTTTTCCATTTATGTTTTCTTGCTGGGGAATGTAACTACAAACAATGTAGTAAAACAAGCTCATATTTTGGGTTGGATGTTGCATCCAAATGTTAATATTTTAATCAATGGCATTTCCTTAGAATGTTCATCAGTTGTTAATCTTCTGTTTTTTATCCTCTTATGTTTGTTGTGGTAAATATTTGTTTATTTTCATTGTTTTTTCCTGTGAAGCCATTGTGTTGCATCCATGTCTGAAATGTGCTATATAAATATAGCTTGATTTGATCATATTGCAAAAGAAATTAACCCAATGACTGACAATCAACAGACTCTTGCTAAACCAATGAACAAATATGTACAAAAGCAACACATATCTTGGTCCATCTTAGTATGAAAAACAGTCAAATTCAGTATATCTTCCACTATGTCAAAATAGTGCATGGTATGTACATTTAGTATCACTTTTCAACCAACCCAGTTCATTTGTTAAAAAATGAAAAATGTTGAAATCAACAATACGTCAAAGGATTCAACTACTGAAAAATGAAACATACAATTGGCTCAAACAGATCAATTCCACTGGACATCGGGTTTAATTCAGACCCTGCCAGCATGGCCAGAGTTCTATTCCAAGGTCAGTAACTTATAACCACTGAACCACCCCAGACGTTTCATGCATGACTAAAACACCTAAGTATTAACCTACCTAAGATGTCACCTATTGAACAACTCTGCCACGCAGACCAACCACTGTTCAAGACCATTTCCCGTGTTTACGATGCTCTTATGTCAGGACTAACATTGCCTGGGCTAGATAAACCCCGACTTAGATAGGAAAAAGATCTGGGTATTGATCTTGAGGAGGGTCTATGGAGTGACCTATGCAGGAATGGTGTTACATCCACACTGAACTCCAGATACAGACTGATCCAGTTTAATTTCCTCCATCAGCTCTATATCACGCCATCTAGACTGCACAAGTTCAACCCTGATATCTCCTCCCTATGTTTTAGATGTGGCTCAGATGAAGGAACATTCCTCCATTCCACTTGGCAGTGTTCAAAACTACACGGTTTCTGGCAGGGGGTATGCGACACCATATCCTCAATTCATGGGGTTGCATTCCCTTTAGACCCGGAGGTCTGTCTACTGGGCAACTTTACTAACACCAATCTTAGGCAAAGCCATACTATAAAGCTAACAGAAATATTGCTAGCGATTGCCAAGAAATGTATTGCCTTGAAATGGAAATTGGATTCCCCCCTGCCAGTTGCAATGTGGCTATCAGAAGTTAATAGTTGTATCCCACTGGAGAAAATCACTTACCGCTTGAGGAATAAGTTAAACACATTCTACAGAATTTGGCAACCTTTTATTGACTATATGGAGAATCTCCCCCCACATCACATTGAATGAATCTCTATATTATCCTTATATAATGTTTCACACGTAATGTATAATATGTAGCCTACGGCAGGTGACCATATGATCCAATGTCTCATTATAATCTTTTTTTATTGTATGTTTGTTTGTATATATAATTATAATTTGTTTGATTTTTACTTTCTTTGTTACGCTCATCTGTTACTGTCACTTTGTCCTATTGTTGTCTAATATCTTTTCACGTTTGTCTTGAATGTTGTTAATTGTAAAATGCAAAAATAAAATATTCAAAAAAAAAAAAAAACACCTAAGTATTAGATTTACTGCCCTGGTCTAGTTTGTCACTGCCTCAGACACCATTCACAATGCTGGCTGAGGTACGAGTAAAACATGACATATTTCCTAATTGTCAAACCCCCCCCCCCCCCCTAAATCAACTAGTCTCTCACTGTTTAACCAGAATAACATGAGTTGTGTCATTCAGACTGTTAGTCCATAATGATATTCAGCTATGTTATGTTCTCTATAATGAAACATCTCCAAGTGAAGTAAAGTTGATAAGATACTCTTAATAGACATTAAATAAAAAATGGTTGTTCAGAAATCATTAATTATCATGTTGCTCTCATGAAATATTTCACAATCATTACCACTGCTAATATTCACATAGGATAATTGCAAGGATCATATTTCTCAGCTGCATTGACCTGCAGACAGACACCCCTCTCCCTTATGCACATGTGACTGAAATGTAACCAATCACAAAAATCACATGGGTCTATGCTATTGGTTACATTAAGACATGGGTCTATGCTATTGGTTACATTAAGACATGGGTCTATGCTATTGGTTACATTAAGACATGGGTCTATGCTATTGGTTGCATTAAGACATGGGTCATTAATTTTATTGATCTCAGTGTCAAAGTATCTTGTCATTTTGGTCATCTGTCTGGTATTCTAAGATATTCTTGTAACATCTCCAGTCATGTAAAATGAAATAGAATTGCAGAAAATTATTTTAGAAAAGGCTACTTTTTTTCCTTTGACCCGCAAATACGATGATTTGCAGGTCCTCTATCAACCCCTGGTCTTCAGATCTGAGCCCCAAATGTTATGAAACTCTGGCGACGTTCCTGCACGGCAAAACAAAAGAAGGCATCGCCACAGAATGGCACTTGATGCAGACAGATAAACTCAACCACTGTACTGCTCTGTTCAATCCTTGGGCATCTTTTGAGTTCATAATTTGTTTACGTCAACATTTTTCAGAGACAGCCACGCATTAATGCATCAATCAATTGATTTGACTTTGTTTTCACCAGTCTAACTACAAAACAACATCAAGGTAATAATTGATTTGAATTTTAAAATCTCTATTGATAAACTGGGTAAATCAAGATGTAGCCAAGGCCTATCCACAATAACAGCTGAATATATATTTAATAGGAGTGAGAGTTATTGAGCTGGTTTTGGCTGATTTCATGGGGCTACAGATGACAAACAATCTGTTTCCCTTCGGGATGTATTTTATTGTACTGATCCACAACATTTGTATAGAAGTAGCTCATTTGATAAAAGAAGCTACTTCTCTACAAAATGTTGTTCAGATCAATAACTTCCAGCCAGTTGGTCCAGCCTCTTTCTTTCCTCTCTAAAAGTAGAGGGATGGAAAAGTGTTTTACCAGTGAACAGAGCTAGTAAAGGGAACCAATGAGGCCTGATAAAAACACATTTATTGTTTCAGCCAAAACATCAGAGCTAAAAATCATCCATCTTCTTTGTATTTATTATGGATCCCCATTAGCTGGGCTCCTGTATTTATTATGGATCCCCATTAGCTGGGCTCCTGTATTTATTATGGATCCCCCATTAGCTGGGCTCCTGTATTTATTATGGATCCCCATTAGCTGGGCTCCTGTATTTATTATGGATCCCCATTAGCTGGGCTCCTGAGTGTAGCAGTGGTCTAAGGCACTGCATCTCACTGCAAGAGACCTCACTACAGTACCTGGTACGAATACAGGCTGTATCACATCCGGCCGTGATTGGGAGTCCCATAGGGCGGCGCAAGGCAGCAGCTACTCTTCCTGGGGTTCAGCTAAATTAAGGCAGTTTATAACATAAAAACATTCACAGATTTCACAACACACTGTGTGAGTACCAACCAATGACGTATATAAACCCTGGATTGCGCATGCTATGTATTGGCCAATGAGATGCTTTGAAGCCACCGGTCGCCCATATTGTCCCTCCCCAGAAGAAGCCTCAGCCCTCCATAGGAATTCTACAGTATTTAAATTAAATGTTTCAAGGACATGTTTATGTTGTACACCTACACACACAGTCCCTCCCACACACACTCAGATGCAGTCCACCCCCACACACACAGTCCCCCCCACACACGCAGTCCCCCACACACACGCAGTCCCCCACACACACGCAGTCCCCCACACACACGCAGTCCACCCCACACACGCAGTCCACCCCACACACGCAGTCCACCCCACACACGCAGTCCACCCCACACACACAGTCCACCCCACACACACTCAGATGCAGTCCCCCCCCCCCACACACACAGTCCTCCCCCACACACGCCAGCAAACTCCTTTTCACATTTTGAAATGACCGATGTAGAACGCTCTGTGCATGTGCTATATAAAAACCTAGAATGATGAATACTGTGTTCTACTACACAGGTCTGGTGTTGGAAGTCATTCCACACTCTGTGTTCTACTACCCAGGTCTGGTGTTGGATCTTCTGCATGTATTTTCTGATGTTTAATCAGACCACTTGAATGAGAGTATCTCTTGTCACATTGATCACAGCTATAAGGCTTCTCTCCTGTGTGTGTTCTCTGGTGTTGTGTCAGGTTTCTTAGGGAAGCAAAGCTCTTCCCACAGTCAGAGCAATGGTAAGGTTTGTCTCCTGTGTGTGTTTGCTTATGTTCAGTCAGATAATAAGTTCTACCAAAGCTTTTCCCACATTGATCACAGCTATAAGGTTTCTCGCCTGTGTGTGTTCTCTGGTGTCTATTCAGGCTGCTTGACTGAGTAAAACGCTTCCCACACTGATTACAGCTATAAGGTTTCTCTCCTGTGTGTACTCGCTGGTGTATAATCAGTTGATCAGCTTGACTAAAACTTTTCCCACACAGATCACAGCTATGAGATTTCTCTCCTGTGTGTGATGTCTGGTGTAGCTTCAAAGTCTGTGATGTTGAAAAGCTTTTCCCACAATCTGAACAGTGGTGAAGCTTCTCTCCTGTGTGTGTCCGCTGGTGTGTTTTCATATTACTTGAATGAGTAAAACTCTTCCCACATTGATCACAGCTATAAGGTTTCTCTCCTGTGTGTACTCGCTGATGTATTTTAAGTTCTGATGAAGATTTGCAACGTTTCCCACAGTGAGAGCAGCAGTGAGATTTCTTCCCTGTGGGTCTCTGATGGTGTTTCTTGAGGTGTCCTGATGTGGAGAGACTCTTCTCTGCCTCGTCAGCATCATGATGTTGTTGAGGCTCCCCAGAAGATCCAAAATAGTCACTTCTCTTTCCTGTGTGAATGACAAAGTCACACAGTCATTGTAGTGAATGTTTAAATGCTTTTACAAACTTTTTTGACAATTATCTTCTACCATTAATTAGACAGTCAAGAGAGCAACAATAGTCATTATTTGGTCTCTGTGTCCAGTCTGAAGGACATTAGAGGACGTTTCAACAATAGTCATTATTTGTCTTATTCTTCACATTAGTAGTCGATGACTTTAGGCTTAATTATGAATTATTACTAATTAATTTTAGTCTTACAATAAGTTACAGTTGTTGAAACCTTCAGCAGTGATCCAGACAACTTTAGGTCACCAATATTATTATTGGTATTATTTGATTGAGATTTAAAACAGAGTAAAACCACAGCAAATAAAACCACAGCAAATATGGTACAATCAATTATGTTATTCTAATACAAGTCGCTCAGAGAAAGAGATTTAGTTTAACAAGTAATACAAAAATATCTCAAATAGGAGTCAGAATTATTGGCACCCCTGTTTTCAATATTCCAGCATCCACCTCCCCTGTTTTCAATACTCCAGCAGCCTCCCCTGTTTTCAGTACTCCAGCACCACCCTCCCCTGTTTTCAATACTCCAGCAGCCTCCCCTGTTTTCAGTACTCCAGCACCACCCTCCCCTGTTTTCAATACTCCAGCAGCACCCTCCCCTGTTTTCAATACTCCAGCAGCACCCTCCCCTGTTTTCAATACTCCAGCAGCACCCTCCCCAGTTTTCAATACTCCAGCACCCCCTCCCCTGTTTTCAATACTCCAGCAGCATCTTCCCGTTTTCAATACCCCAGCACCCCCGTCCCGTTTTAAATACTCCAGCAGCACCCTCCCGTTTTCAATACCCCAGCACCCCTTCCCCTGTTTTCAATACTCCAGCACCCCCTCCCCTGTTTTCAATACTCCAGCAGCATCTTCCCGTTTTCAATACCCCAGCACCCCCCTCCCCTGTTTTCAATACCCTAGCACCCCCTCCCCTGTTTTCAATACTCCAGCACCCCCCTCCCCTGTTTTCAATACTCCAGCACCCCCCTCCCCTGTTTTCAATACTCCAGCACCCCCCTCCCCTGTTTTTAATACCCCAGCACCCCCCTCCCGTTTTCAATACCCCAGCACCCCCCTCCCGTTTTCAATACCCCAGCACCCCCCTCCCCTGTTTTCAATACCCCAGCACCCCCTCCCCTGTTTTCAATACTCCAGCACCCCCCTCCCCTGTTTTCAATACTCCAGCACCCCCTCCCCTGTTTTCAATACTCCAGCACCCCCCTCCCCTGTTTTCAATACTCCAGCACCCCCCTCCCCTGTTTTCAATACTCCAGCACCCCCCTCCCGTTTTCAATACTCCAGCACCCCCTCCCGTTTTAAAATACTCCAGCACCCCCCTCCCGTTTTCAATACCCCAGCACCCCCCTCCCCTGTTTTTAATATCCCAGCACCCCCTCCCCCGTTTTCAATACCCCAGCAACCACCTCCCCCGTTTTCAATACTCCAGCACCCCCCTCCCCTGTTTTCAATACTCCAGCACCCCCTCCCATTTCCAATACTCCAGCAGCATCTTCCCATTTTCAATACCCCAGCACCCCCTCCCGTTTTCAATACTCCAGCACCCCCTCCCGTTTTCAATACCCCAGCACCCCCTCCCGTTTTCAATACCCCAGCACCCCCCTCCCCTGTTTTCAATACCCCAGCACCCCCTCCCCTGTTTTCAGTACTCAAGCACCCCACTCCCCTGTTTTCAGTACTCCAGCACCCCCCTCCCCTGTTTTCAATACTCCAGCACCCCCTCCCCTGTTTTCAATACTCCAGCAGCATCTTCCCATTTTCAATACCCCAGCACCCCCCTCCCCTATTTTCAATACTCCAGCACCCCCCTCCCCTGTTTTCAATACTCCAGCACCCCCCTCCCCTGTTTTCAATACTCCAGCACCCCCTCCCGTTTTAAAATACTCCAGCACCCCCCTCCCGTTTTCAATACCCCAGCACCCCCCTCCCCTGTTTTTAATATCCCAGCACCCCCTCCCCCGTTTTCAATACCCCAGCAACCACCTCCCCCGTTTTCAATACTCCAGCACCCCCTCCCCTGTTTTCAATACTCAAGCACCCCACTCCCCTGTTTTCAATACTCCAGCACCCCCCTCCCCTGTTTTCAATACTCCAGCACCCCCTCCCCTGTTTTCAATACTCCAGCAGCATCTTCCCATTTTCAATACCCCAGCACCCCCTCCCGTTTTCAATACCCCAGCACCCCCCCCCCCCCCTGTTTTCAATACTCCAGCACCATCCTCCCCTGTTTTCAATACTCCAGCACCCCCCTCCCCTGTTTTCAATAGTCCAGCACCCTCCTCCCCTGTTTTCAATACCCCAGCACCCCCCTCCCTGCCAGGATAACGACACTGAGCCTTTTTCTACAATGTTTTATGAGATTGTAGAATACATAGGGATCTTAGACCATTCCTCCATACAGAATCCTACCAGATCCTTCATCTGTGATTATGGACTGCCCTCTTCAATTCAAACCACAGGTTTTGAATGGGGTTCAAGTCCCCGGAGACTGAGATGGCCATTGGAACATTTCGATTTTGAATGCTTAGCAGGACAGGAAAATGGTCCAATTCACACACTTTTCAAGAGAACATCCCTGGTCATCCCTACTGCCTCTGATCTGACAGACTCAATGAACACAAGTACTCAGTTTGTAAATGATGTTGGAGTGTGCCCCTGACTATCCATAACTTTAAAAAAGAAAACGTAAATGGTGCCTTCTGGTTTGCTAAATATAAGGAATTTGAAATAATGTATACTTTTACTTTTGATATTTAAGTATATTTAAAAACAAATACTTTTAGACTTTTACTCAAGTAGCATTTTACTGGGTGACTTTCACTTGAGAAATGTTCTATTAAAGGTATCTTTACTTTAACTCAAGTATGACAATTAGGTACTTTTCCCACCACCATAGCACCGCCTGGTGGGCGTGGTCAAAGAGCTCTATTTTCATGTCATCTGACCATAGCACCGCCTGGTGGGCGTGGTCAAAGAGCTCTATTTTCATGTCACCTGACCATAGCACCGCCTGAAGTTTGATAAATGGCACTCGGATTGGAACCAGTGTTTTTGGTCAGATGACATGAAAATAGAGGTCTTTGACCACGCCCACCAGAGCAGCACTTCCCCCTGATTCACCTGCCTTTACCTCGGGACCTCTGCTTCACAACGTGACCTCCCCCAAGGTACCTCTTGAATGGCTCCATCCGGGACATTTCAAGCTAAATGTGGAGTGAGTTCACTGCACGTTCTAAACTCCGTTACACTTACAGATTGGATCATAACCCTAAACGGAGCAGAGATCCCACTCTCTAAACAGAGCAGAGATCCCCCTCTCAAAATGGAGCAGATTCCCCCTCTCAAAATGGAGCAGAGATTCCCCCTCTCCGAACGGAGCAGAGATCCCACCCTCCGAACGGAGCAGAGATTCCCCCTCTCTAAATGGAGCAGAGATTCCCCCTCTCCAAACGGAGCAGAGATCCCCACCCTCTAAACGGAGCAGAGATCCCACTCTCTAACTTTGATATGCCGTAGAGTATTTTATGTTTAAAACATTTTAAAAAAAATACTAATAAACACACAAAATATCAATATTCATGTTAAGATATTTCTGTATTCTACAGACAAAACATTATGGAGTCTTAAAGGAAGCTTAGGTAAGGCCAAAATGTCATAAATATGCCACCTTTGATTAATTATTTCTAAAATAAACTTTTAAATACAAAATGTAAAATATACAATCATCCTTTCTCCAAAACACCATTCTGTGGATTAAATCTCGTGAGAATCCCCCAAATCATGGTATTTTTTGTCCTGGTTTCATGAGGAATCACTCAATACTCACTGGTGTTAATCAGATCTTCTCTCTCCTCCTCTTCTTGTTCCTCCTTCTCCTCTTTCAATGTGACAGTTATCTCTCTCTCCTCCTTCACTGCATCCTCCTCTTTTTTCACAGTAACATCCACCTCCTCTTTCACTCTGAATGCGTCTTCCCCTTCTTTCAAGGTAACAGCCTCACCCCCAACTTCGTTTTGGACGATAACAGACACTTCTTCCTCCTCCTCTTTCACGACAATGTTCAGCCCCAGAGCATCTTTCTCCGTCCAGCAAACCCCTTCTTCTTTAACAGGAGGAGAGTAGCTTAGTGAACTCATGGTCGGGGATGTTAGCTAGCTAGGATAATGCTAACTTAACCAGCCCGCTAGCTGACTAATAACAACAACACCGTAAATATGAAATTAAATCGGATAACTAACTAGACGACAGAAGTGGGTTTAAAACACAGTGGCTAATATACACGAAAGCGTCTAAAGAGCTTTATTGGTTCGGCTATTTTGGCTAGCAAGCTACCGAGTTGGCTGACTAACTTGCTGCTGTTGAAAGAAGCGCTCCGTCCACTAGATTACACGTCACACTAGCAGCATTTCCTTAAAGTCGCACATCGTCATCTGCTGACTGGGGTGGGTAACGCATTTGAGTAAAATGTATATTTAATTTTCAGACAAAAAGTTAAAGGGTAGGAATCAGGGACGTCGGTAGGCCTAAAATATTAATTACCCCCCCCCCTAAATTAATCAATATTTATATCAAGGGACTCCTGAAACAACCAGCAAACCAGGCTGTCGTTTGTGAAACAGTGGATGTATAGAATCTAGCTAGCTAAAGAATTTACTGCAAATTGAATGTACAATTGTGTAAGCTTGCCTTGCTGATATTTACCATGCAGGTAGATGAAATAACGTTGTGCAGTGGATGATTAAAATGCCTGTATGCCTATGGATGTGTAGCTAGCTATCTAGCCGATCTGTGTATGGACCCAAACGTTTGGTATACATATTAGTTCAGAACCTAGCTATGAACTTCAGCTATCATAGCCAGTTGTATCAACGTCAAAACAGCCTGAATGACATTAATGAAGCCTATGGATTGAGTAGAATATAATATCATGTTGTACGAAGGATGCAAGTCGTATATACATGTAGTTATTACCATGCATGAGATCCCCACATTGTGGCCTGTACATTTAATATATTCACTGATCATGTACTCTACCTTGGCAAATAAATGTGCAGTTTAGGTATTAATGTCTTTGAATGACTCTGTGTCTGCATGTATGTATTACAATTATACACTTTATCAATCTTGGTCCTGGGACATCAATGGTTACACATTGTAACTAATAGACTAGAAACAGGTTTAACTAGTTAATTCATATATACAGAAATATAATTTTAAAAACAGAACACTACACTTCCTATGCATCATGTAAATACTCTAAAACCAGTTCATCTCAACATCTAGTTTCCTTAACCTGCATTGATCTGGTAAACACAGGATAGGTATAGTATTTCATCAAATTACACTTCATTTCAACCAGTAGAGAATGTGAAACGCTTTATTGAAAAGCTCATTATCCAAGTGTTATAAATACAAGTTCAATCACAAGCACATCTGTTGTGCATTATAAAAACAGAGGAAGAAAGAGGAGGTGGCGGGAGAGGTGTAAAATACAGAAAGGGAAAGAGGTAAGCACATAGGAGCAGGGAAGGCAGCACATGATTAATGAATTACAGTGCTACCTAAATATTCTCAATTCATCACAATTACATAATAGTGTCTCTCGTCGGCCCAAAGGTTATCTTAAAAGCAGGTGAGGTGGCGATGATGGGACTGGGGGTTGGCATCCTCTCACATCAAAACATATCTGCAGACGAGACAGATGGAGATAGAGATAGCATGTTTAAGCCTTGTGTTTTCATTTTTTATTCTGACATTGTTAGTCATCAATCAGGAAGTGAAATGCAAAATTGACCTTGGATCATTAACTCTGGGACAACTGCATCTATCTGTATTTCAATGTAAAGCATCTCTTTAATAATACTTCCTGTTAACCTGACCAAGTGACCTCTCACATCTGATCATGCTGTGCCCTCGATGTAGCCAGTTCAGATGCAGGAGGGGTTCACCGAAACAGCTGATATAACCTAGAGGATTTAGGGAGAAGGTGAGAGAGGGATGAAGGGAAGGAGCGAGAATGTTATTGAGAAAATAAGGTAGTTAAAGCGACAGTGTTCAACAGGAATCTGTGTGTGGCCACACCTGGTGTCCACACCACACTAAGTGGCTGCAGAGTACTTTATGTTGAAAAACATGAATGGACACACAAGGACAAACAATATAGCGTAGTTATATAAATAATGAAGTGTCTTACTATTCTCCGTGGTTGGCCGTCTTGCCTATTCTTTGAAGGTGGAAGGAGCCACAGTTATACACCTGAGCCTGCTTACTGCACAACACAATCCATCAAACAGATTGATACATGAGTGTGTAGGTGTGGGTTATAGGGTGTCTAATTGTTCTACATGTTTTCAATATGGGTGATTTAAAATAGCCTGTTTTGTTTTTGCAGACATCACACCCTTACCTAAACAGCACCCTCACACGAGAGGTAGAAATCAAAGGGAGAGAAACTGTGAATTGAATAACTGCAGTTGACATATAGCTAAGTAAATGGTAGAATAATCTTATTGCAATGTGAATGGCTCTTAAAAGAGCCTTTGGTTGTGCATAGTGTAGTCTATGGTGTTGCCAGGGAACAGCACCCTCTTTGAAGAAGTAGGAGGTGAAGATCTGCTGCACACGGATTGCCTCTCTTGCTGTGTTGTTGAACCCCATCCTTGAAACATCCTGCAGAGCAGCAGACTCCTCCTCTGGGACACGGCGGCGAGCTGCAGATCCCCTCTGGTCCTCGAGTCCATCCACATGAAGTTATGCAGGACACAGGTAGCCTTCACACACCTGAATTCCTCCAGGAGGCAGTCCCAGATGGCCCTTGTCACCCAACCTTGCAGTGCCCTACACGGTAACTGTAGGCAATCATTTTGAAGGTATCTCCAATTACAAGGTATCTGTAGGAATATGGAAGACAATGTAATTATTAGACTTTTACATCACCAGGTCATTGTGGATTACTAAAGTATAATATCCCTGATAACAAATAATTATAACATTGGATTGATAGATGCATGGGCACACATATGTACATGTGTAGCATGTGACAATAACAGGATCATATCAAGGATGGCATCACAAATGAATACATAAATACCACTTGAAGCTTGATAATGAGTTGATCATTTGAATCAGCTGTGCAGTACTGAGGCAAAAACAACAATGTGCTCCTCTTTGAGTCCCCAGGACTGAAAACCACTGCTCTTCGTTGGGACCTCTTCATATGTAGACATAGCGCTCTTTATCTGAGGATAGAAAACCTCACAAGAAACAGACTTCATTATAGTCAACTTACACCACACTGAATATTATGTTACTATTATCTCCGTCCTCACTTCTAGGGACAAGATCTACACAAAAGTACCTGCCCTATCCAGAATAGCCTCCTCTCTCACTGACAGTTGGTGCTGCTATCCTTTCACCCTCCATGGCTGTTAGCTAGCTACCTACAAATGCATTTGGAGTTTGTTTTTTACAGTGATAAATACATCAAGATAGAGAGCTAATATGAAGTTAGGTAGCTGGTGATATTTAATTCACCCTAGACATACAAAAACCCTAGACAGGACAAACAAGCATACCCACCCTCGTCACACCCTGACCTGACCAAAATAATACAGAAAACATAGATAACTAAGGTCAGGGCGTGACAGTATCCTTATTAGGTTTGGGAATCAAAGTAATTACACCTTGCTTTAAGGAAGCCGGTAACTCCCCTTTTTCTATCGATTTTTGAAACATAGCAAGATTGAAAGGAATCAATTTATCATTGAATGCTTTATAAAACTTGCTTATTAAACCATCATTTCCAGGGGACCTATTGTCCTTAAGGCTTTTAATACAGTGTTTTATCTCAATTTATGATAACTCGTCATCACAAAAATCCCTGAAATCATTATCTATCTTCTTAGCAATGTTTGCTACATATGTCGCCTTTCCCTCGTAGATACAGTCTAACTGCATTTGCAATGATGATAGCTCCAGTAATTCCTGATTAGTTAGTTCACTTTTTTTTAGTATAATCCATTATTCCCTTTATGATGTCATATTATTTCTCTCTCTTGGCACGAGCAATTTCTTTCCCTATTGAAATAGCAAAAAGCCTTATATCAAATTTCATTAGCTCCCAGTAACTTCCAAACATATTCATAACACAGGCACAATTCCAGTATTTATTTTTCCCATTTCCCATGTTTTCCCCATCTCTCAGCCTACCCAGGCGGTGCACTAACTACATCCAGAGAACCTGCAACAACATTTCACTCCTCCTCCGGGACTATTGCCCTGCAAATGTCCTTCACTCTTGCTTTGATGTTCTCGTCACATTTTTCAGCTATTCCATAAATTCGAAGACTCCATCTCCGACTATACTGGTCATTCTCGTTTACCCTTGACTCCATTTCAGTGAGTTTCTTTTCCTACTTTGCAACCTGAATGTCCAATGTTGCGTTCTGCTGCTTCAGAGTTTTTACTTCCTCAGCACTGAAATCAATCGATTTCTTCAGGTTAACGATACTGATAGTGTTCTTTTACACCAAAACCATGATGTCATCTGCGCTCTCTTTGATTTGCGCTCTCATCTGCGCTCTCTTTGTACTGTAGCTGGCTCATTGATGGTTCACTTCTCAGCTTCTTTGGAAGTTGCTCCTTGGTTGGGGTATTCGGGTATGAATTCCATTCACCCCCCTTTTTAACACTGCAAGCATATACGTGAGTTTCAACAATGCCTCTTTTCTCCTTGGAAGTTTCAACATCCATCATCTCAGCAACAGTTTGGTCATGTCCTGATTACATGCTACTAGCTATGAAGACGTTAGCAGGCTAACTTAACTACACACGCTGAAACTTTTCGATAGCTAGCTTGTTCGTTGGAAATCGTCAAAAATATATTTCAATGGTTTGATTAATTACAACATTTTTCAAAATAGCTACATTGTATGGTTAGATATAATGTTTTGTGAGAAAAAAAAAACTATAAACTTTGTGAGAAAACCCAAAAATTGTTCCTCAGCTAGAAATGTTACACCCTCTTATGTCGCCATCTTGAGCGCAACCGGGCACTCTTGTAAAATAGATGTTTAATGTCAATGTGACTCCCTGTTTAAATAAAAGTTAAATACAATTTAAAAAACATCAACACAAACACAGGATATGGGGTACACATGGTATCACATCATTACATACTAGGCCCTACTGTACCTGCATTCCAGCACCATTCCAGCATCTGGAATTGACTCAACATGTTTGAGGTGGGGGATCAATACATGTGGGGGAAGAGGTGGCTGTCGAATGTATGATTCTGATATGTACAGGTAAGTTCATTGTGTGTGTGGGGCGGTTGGCGTCCATGTTTGTGTGCGTACTCTGAGGTGTGTTTGAATATGAATGAGCAGCAGTGTTGTGATGTGTCCTATCACGTCCTTGCAGAGTGATCTTCCTTGGCCTCATCACATATCTCAGTGGCTCCTCCTTAGGAGGGAGAGGGACAGCACCACGGGACAGCCCCCACACTCATCGCTAGAGATCGAACTTTAGACCCTCCAAAACCACTGAATCCCTCAACACAACGAAAGAGATTAAGGTGCACACCCTTAGAGGGAGCCGGAACAGGATAACTCCCTCCAAACTCACAAAGACACAGAGGAGGAGGAACTATCCAACACCCAGGGAGAGAGAACGAGTGACCTCAGTCGAACACAGTCAGAAAGAGGAGGAGGTTACCCCAGAGGCCATGCCTCCTGTTCGTGTGAGCAAGAAAGAGCAGAAGGCTTCTGATCAGCCAAATGGCAGGCAGACTATGGTCATAGTGATTCACACCCACAGAGATAATGACAACCCACACAACCTCTTGGTTGAGATGAACCACACAGAGGTAGAGGCAGAGGGCCTTCAGGCCTGCTCTGATCCTCAAGTCAATTGTATTTAAATTCATGTTCATCAAAGAATTTTATTCAAGAATTTAAAAGTCCCATTTACTTTCACTGTCTTCAACCCTCAAGAACCAAGGTGAGTCTGGGTCACCTTTTTACTGGGCAAACACAACTTGCATAGACTAGGCCAAAACATTAATCTTTTAACCTTTTTTATATATATATATCTTTTTTTACCCCGTTTTTCTCCCCAATTTCGTGGTATCCAATTGATAGTAGTTACTATCTTGTCTCATCGCTACAACTCCCGCATGGGCTCGGGAGAGACGAAGGTCGAAAGCCATGCGTCCTCCGAAACCCAACCAAGCCGCACTGCTTCTTAACACAGTGCGCATCCAACCCAGAAGCCAGCCGCACCAATGTGTCGGAGGAAACACCGTGCACCTGGCGACCTTGGTTAGCGTACACTGCGCCCGGCCCGCCACAGGAGTAGCTGGTGCACGATGAGACAAGGATATCCCTCCCTAACCTGGACGACGCTAGGCCAATTGTGCGTCGCCCCACAGACCTCCCGGTCGCGGCCGGCTGCGACAGAACCTGGGCGCGAACCCAGGGTCTCTGGTGGCACAGCACAGCGCCACCCGGGAGGCCAATCTTTTAACCTTGCCTGAATAAAACAATGCTTTTTTTTAATAGTGAGCAAGAGTTGGGCTTTTTATTTTTCTATGATTCAAATTTTTGGTTGCACCTCAACTCAATGTTGGTTGAGCGCCCTCCGTTTTTTTGTTGTCAAATAATACTTTTTTTTTTTTAAATGTACAAAGTAAATTATTAAAGGCATTAAAATTGGGATGTATCCCACTTATTTACACAACCTACTCCACACTTGCAAAGTCAAAGTTTATAGACATTTTCTGAAATGAAGTAGTAAACAGAAGAAAAGCAGAATTGAATCCAATCATAATGCAAATGATTTAATAGTCTATGGTTCAGTCCCATTTCTGAAGGTCTGATGAATAATTAATATTGTTCCTCCTCTTCCTTGTGGTAGGCGCAGCTGCACACTGCCCTCCAAAGCCTGCAAAATAATCGCCGGACTGCCCCTTTCCTAGCTCTGCGTGGAACATCCAGTGTCACGTCCTTGGTGACGTGTGGGGTGACATCCGGGATGACCACAGCAACATCCTCTGGAAAGGGAAAAAAGAGGAACAGAATGTAAACAAATACAAACCGTAGGTTCTAAACACTGGCCAGTTGAAAGGTTCTGCTAAGATGTCATGACAAACGGAACCTGTCAGAGTGCTCTCTAAGTGTTACTCACCCTCTTGGATGTCAGCTGGCAGAGTGGCGAAGTCGGCCATCGTGAGAGTCCTTTCTTCAGGTGTGACGTCCACAACCTCCAAGAGGGAAGAGATGGGCTCGGCCTCTGTATTAGGGATGATGTCCACCACATTCAGGTGGGAAGAAGCCGGATCTGCCTCTGTATTAGGGGTGATGTCCAAAACATTCAGGTGGAAAGAAGCTGGGTCTGCCTCTGTGTTAGTGGTGATGTCCACCACATTCAGGTGGGAAGAAGCCAGATCTGCCTCTGTATTAGGGGTGATGTCCACAACATTCAGGTGGGAAGAAGCCAGATCTGCCTCTGTATTAGGGGTGATGTCCACAACATTCAGGTGGAAAGAAGCTGGGTCTGCCTCTGTGTTAGTGGTGATGTCCACCACATTCAGGTGGGAAGAAGCCAGATCTGCCTCTGTATTAGGGGTGATGTCCACAACATTCAGGTGGAAAGAAGCTGGATCTGCCTCTGTGTTAGTGGTGATGTCCTCAACCTCCAGGTGGGAAGAAGCCTGGTCTGTGTTATGGGTGACAACAACAATCCTGATGAGTTCTGCTATTACAAGGCAACAAGATGTCATCACAACAGGCATCTGTCAGAGTGCTCTCTATCATTGCTACTCACCTGCTTGGATGTCAGCTGGTAGTGTGGTGGAGACGGCCACCGTGAGGACAGGGGGGACTGGTAGGGTGGCTGCAGGGGGCTGGAAGCAGCTCTGCACCTCGTCCGCCACAAAGGCACAGACCGAGCTCATATAAAAAGGGCTCTGGAGGTCATCCGTGGAGAAGGACTGACTGATTCTCCCGAGGATCGACCGCACAGAGTCAAAAGCAGCAGCCTGGAAGAAAGGGATGTGAGGGGAAGTGTCCTTTAACATGCAGGAGAGCTTCTCCACTACGGCCGCCACCATACCCACGGCCATCCCGCTTATTAGGATTGGGTGCTCTGAATGGCCTTCCTCAGGCTGAAGCCACAGGGCCAGGAGAAGCCTGGGCACCACCTCCACCACCACCTGAGATGGGCTGAGCAGGTTGCTACGGGACTCATTGGACTGCTCGCCCAGAATGCTCCTCACAGCTCTCTCCACGATGCTGTGGACTTTAGGATCGCTGAAATCAACAAAAAGGAGAAGACTAAGCTAAACGATGTGCAATGTGCTCACAGAGAACACTGTCTTAGTCTGCTTCTGCGTAGTTCCAGATGTGTAGATAAATGGATCAAGTCATATGCAGGGCAGTACATGGAACTCACATGTCAGCTGGCGAGGTGGAGTGGCGGAGCTTGCAGAAAGCCTCGTGCTCTATGTCCATCATTTTTAGGCAAGTGTTTACTTCCCAGGCCTGCAGTATGAAACAGGAAGTCCCATTAGTGTAATTTCACAACATATCTATTCTGCTGTGCTAACTCGTTGTTGAAAGGCTAGTAAAGAGCTCACTGACTTGTAGTATGTCTCTAACTCTCATTCTCTTACCAGCCGAGCGAGGTCGTTTCCCTCCTCCAGGGTTTCCTTCCACACCCTTCAAATATAACACAGAGCAATTCAACTTTCCTGGCTTCTGATTTTTCTGTTGTTTATTTTACCCACACCTCCTGGAGTGCTGCTGGTGGCAGGGAATGGCAGTGAAGGTGAGTGCTGACGTGGTACTCACCTCTCCCGAAGGGATTTTTTGCTCTGAGACACCAGCCAGTTGCTCATGTGCTCCGTGGTGACATGGGGCGGGACCTGGCCTTGACTCTGGAGCAGCAGATAGTGGACCATGAGCTTCTTCTGCAAGATGAGGTAAGGTGTGAGACCGTGCCACGAAATACCATATCATGTGCTTTCAGAAGGGCCTCTCGCAACATTTCACAACTGCTCATGCATCACAATTTGCAAGTGATATTAAGAACTCTTATGACCAACTTCTCTAAACTGTCTTTCTGTTGTTTATGTTTTTGTGGGATGAATCTTACCTGTTTATTGTAATATGTTTCTCCCAGCAGGCCTGCAGAGTCTGAAAATAAAGGCTGCTTCTACAGAATTCCTTTGAAGATAATGAAAATAATGATGCTTTGTTATGCACATTATGCACAGGCATTTACAGTATGCTAAAATTAATTTCTCCTAAGATTACCTTTGTGGGACCATAAGTGAACTCCGGAATGCACCAAACCCTATCCATGGTAAGATGGGAAAGAAATGCAGCGCTATAGATATACGGGATGCTCTAGAGATAACAGGAATGACTTAAAGTCGCGAATGATCAATGACTGTGGAGTCGTCCAATATGCTGCACTTAGAATTGAGTTGTAGGCGATGTTTGGCGCAAAATAGAATGTTTACATTCTATTGCCATGGAGAAATGGAATGTGTAGAACCTGTATAAATGGGTATGCTTCTATGTCTTTATTTCGTGAAAGATTAAGCTCTTTATTGTGTCATAATGTGTATATGAGGACGTAGGAGCCCGTCCCGATTCATGACGCAATTATCCAGGTGCATGTTGCTTAGACCTACTAATCCAAACTTGGTTTACAAGTTAAATACATAGATTTGTATAGGCATATACAAACAATCAACCACATCCATTTAAAGCAATGATTGTCAATTGAAAATGTGTTTGTTGTGTTATCCTGTTGTGCGCCTTGAGTGTCAGTCCCCTTAAGCACATTATTCCAATATTTCCGAGATCTGAATTGACCCAATGAATACTTTTGCAAAGATATTCGGTTAAAAATAAGTATGAATGACAATAAACGTATGACTTGGATTGTATGCATAATAGTGTGGTAAACAATATCGCTCAGCGTGGGAACTTTTGGTGTTAGGAAAGTATCCGTTATAAGTCTCCATGGCACGTATCACTTGGCACGTTGTCTTGTTGGTAATAGTAAAAATACATGACAGTCCGCATTGTAATGGTCTAACGGGTGTTTTTCATTTTGTTTCTCACATTAAACAGACATTTGAGAACGGAATTGCTTACAGTTGTACCTATGATGCACAGACACACTAAAGCTGTACAGTGTAGTTTGAATAGTCAGTTTCAATTACTTGCAGATGTATTCCCTATTATTTACAAATCGAAAGATGTAACATTTGAAATTAATGTGGCAGAACAGTTTAGTATAGAGTTCCTGTAGGAGTCTTCTCCTTCAGTCTTTTTGCCTCCTAGGCCTCGTTTCTCATTACATGGAATTTCCCCAGTGCCAACTTCACATGAGATGGCCGCTGTCTACTGTCATGTGGGCCTGGATGACAGATATCGCTATGCCGATATTGCTGTTGTCCATGGTCCTGAAATATACAATCTTGGCTATTTGCATCGGTACGACCGTCCAAACTTGACCCCACACACATACACACATTAATGCTAATCTCTCACACACTTTTGAACATTGCACAACCTGCAACAAGACACTCTTCCAAGTGTGTTTGTGTTTGAATAAAGACCCGAAGAATGAAATCAATGTGTGGATGTTGATTGGACAATGTATATGTGCTTTGCAGAAGCCATTCTTTTTGCATTCCCTGTTGCATGTATTTTACTGGAGTATGATCAGATTGCTTTGTTTAAACTAGAATGAAGATTTGGTCTGAGAAACTATGCCGATTATAGCATGATAGCTATTATTTTTTAAATAAAGCAATGTTTATATGACCCCCTTTCAAAGAGTCGATCATTTATCACTTTCTTGCAGATATACAGTGCCTTCAGAAAGTGTTCATACCCCTGGCTGACTAAAAAAGTATTTAGTCAGCCACCAATTGTGCAAGTTCTTCCACTTAAAAAGATGAGAGAGGCCTGTAATTTTCATCATAGGTACACTTCAACTATGACAGACAAAATGAGAAAAAAAAATCCAGAAACTCACATTGTAGGATTTTTAATGAATTTATTTGCAAATTATGGTGGAAAATAAGTATTTGGTCAATAACAAAAGTTTAACTCAATACTTTGTTATATACCCTTTGTTGGCAATGACAGAGGTCAAACGTTTTCTGTAAGTCTTCACAAGGTTTTCACACACTGTTGCTGGTATTTTGGCCCATTCCTCCATGCATATCTCCTCTAGAGCAGTGATGTTTTGGGGCTGTTGCTGGGCAACACGGACTTTCAACTCCCTCCAAAGATTTTCTATGGGGTTGAGATCTGGAGACTGGCTAGGCCACTCCAGGACCTTGAAATGCTTCTTACGAAGCCACTCCTTCGTTGCCCGGGCGGTGTGTTTGGGATCATTGTCATGCTGAAAGACCCAGCTACGTTTCATCTTCAATGCCATTGCTGATGGAAGGAGGTTTTCACTCAAAATCTCACGATACATGGCCCCATTCTTTCTTTCCTTTACACGGATCAGTCGTCCTGGTCCCTTGGCAGAAAAACAGCCCCAAAGCATGATGTTTCCACCCCCATGCTTCACAGTAAGTATGGTGTTCTTTGGATGCAACTCAGCATTCTTTGTCCTCCAAACACGACGAGTTGAGTTTTTACCAAAAAGTTCTATTTTGGTTTCATCTGACCATATGACATTATCCCAATCTTCTTCTGGATCATCCAAATGCTCTCTAGCAAACTTCAGACGGGCCTGGACATGTACTGGCTTAAGCAGGGGGACACGTCTGGCACTGCAGGATTTGAGTCCCTGGCGGTGTAGTGTGTTACTGATGGTAGGCTTTGTTACTTTGGTCCCAGCTCTCTGCAGGTCATTCATTAGGTCCCCCCGTGTGGTTCTGGGATTTTTGCTCACCGTTCTTGTGATCATTTTGACCCCACGGGGTGAGATCTCGCGTGGAGCCCCAGATCGAGGGAGATTATCAGTGGTCTTGTATGTCTTCCATTTCCTAATAATTGCTCCCACAGTTGATTTCTTCAAACCAAGCTGCTTACCTATTGCAGATTCAGTCTAACCAGCCTGGTGCAGGTCTACAATTTTGTTTCTGGTGTCCTTTGACAGCTCTTTGGTCTTGGCCATAGTGGAGTTTGGAGTGTGACTGAGGTTGTGGACAGGTGTCTTTTATACTGATAACAAGTTCAAACAGGTGCCATTAATACAGGTAACGAGTGGAGGACAGAGGAGCCTCTTAAAGAAGAAGTTACAGGTCTGTGAGAGCCAGAAATCTTGCTTGTTTGTAGGTGACCAAATACTTATTTTACACCATAATTTGCAAATAAATTCATAAAAAAATCCTACAATGTGATTTTCTGGATTTTTTTCTCCTCATTTTGTCTGTCATAGTTGAAGTGTACCTATGATGAAAATTACAGGCCTCTCTCATCTTTTTAAGTGGGAGAACCTACACAATTGGTGGCTGACTAAATACTTTTTTGCCCCACTGTATATGGTAGAGACATTGGGTTTAGACTATTGTTTTCTGACAATGTTCTATTGATTGGGCATATTTGTAAACCTTGAATGAATTAATCATTTTATGTTTTTGGCTATTTTGCCAGCAGATGCTTTCCTATATCGTTGGTGTAATATAAAATACAAATACCAAATATTGTGTT
Organism: Salvelinus alpinus; assembly: GCF_045679555.1. Taxonomy (NCBI): domain Eukaryota; kingdom Metazoa; phylum Chordata; class Actinopteri; order Salmoniformes; family Salmonidae; genus Salvelinus; species Salvelinus alpinus. Next base: position 49,935,926 of record NC_092105.1, on the reverse strand, counting down.
TTATAAAGTCACTAGCTAGGTTGGAAGAATGAGACAAACAAGGTGATTTTTTAAATTGTGTTGTTTAACTCCTGAATGTCTAGTCTTTGCCACAGTGTTATAACGTCTTTTGGAGGACATATTGACCAAATTCAGACAAGGGGGGGCCACAGCCCACGGAAGAAAGCACTGAAGGATGTACACTACCGGTCAAAAGTTTTAGAACACCTACTCATTCAAGGGTTTTTCTTTATTTGTACTATTTTCTACATTGAAGAAAAATAGTGAAGACATCAATACGATGAAATAACACATATGGAATCATGTAGTAACCAAAAAAGTGTTAAACAAATCCAAATATATTTTAGATTCTTCAAAGTAGCCACCCTTTGCCTTGATGACAGCTTTGCACACTTGGCATTCTCTCAACCAGCTTCATGAGAAAGTCACCTGGAATGCATTTCAATTAACAGGTGTGCCTTCTTAAAAGTAGAATTTCTTTCCTTTTTAATGCGTTTGACACAATCAATTGTGTTGTGACAAGGTGGGGGGTGTGCAGAAGAAGCCCTATTTGGTAAGATACCAAGTCCATATTATGGCAAGAACAGCTCAAATAAGCAAAGAGAAACAACAGTCCATCATTACTTTATGACATGAAGGTCAGTCAATACGGAATATTTCAAGTGTAGTTGCAAAAACAATCAAGCGCTATGATGAAACTGGCTCTCATGAGGACCACCACAGCAATGGAAGACCCAGAGTTACCTCTGCTGCAGAGGATAAATTCATTAGCGTTACCAGCCTCAGATATTGCTGCCCCAAAAAATGCTTTATAGAGTTCAAGTAACTGACACATCTCAACATCAACTGTTCAGAGGAGACTGTGTGAATCAGGCCTTTATAGTTGAATTGCTGCAAAGAAACCACTATTAAAGGACACCAATAAGAAGAAGAGACTTACTTGGGCCATGAAACACAATCAATTTGTCCTTTGGTCTGGAGCCCAAATTTGAGATTTTTGGTTCCCAACTGCCATGTCTTTGTGAGATGCGGTGTGGGTGAACAGATGATCTCTGCATGTCTATTTCCTACCATAAAGCATGGAGGAGGAGGTGTTATGGTGTGGGGGTGCTTTGCTGTTGACACTGTCTGTGATTTATTTAGAATTCACACTTAACCAGCATGGCTACAACAGCATTCTGCAGCTATACGTTATCCCATCTGGTTTGGGCTTAGTGGGACTATAATTTGTTTGAATAAATTATTATAAAAAAATAAAAACAATTGTTTGTTACTTTTACACCTTTTTCGTGGTATCCAATTGGTAGTTACAGTCTTGTCTCATCGCTGCAACTCCCGTATGGACTCGGGAGAGGCGAAGGTCGAGAGCCGTGCGTCCTCCAAAACACAACCCAGCCAAGCCACACTGCTTCTTAACACAATGCCTGCTTAACCCGGAAGCCAGCCGCAAAAAATGTGTCGGAGGAAACACCATACACCTGGCAACCCTGTCAGCGTGCATTGCGCCCGGCTCGCCACAGGAGTCGCTAGAGCGCGATGGGACAAGAACATCCCTGCCGGCCAAACCCTCCCTTAACCCGGACGACGCTGGGCCAATTGTGTGCCGCCCCATGAGTCTCCCGGTCGCGGCCGGCTGCGACAGAGCCTGGACTCTAACCAGGATCTCTAACTGCACAGCTTGCCTTAGACCACTGTGCCACTCAGGATAATTCATTTGTTTTCAACAGGACAATGACCCAACACACCTCTAGGCTGTGTAAGGGCTATTTTACCAAGAAGGAGAGTGATGGAGTGCTGCATCAGATGACCTGGCCTCCACAATCCCCCGACCTCAACCAAATTGAGATGTTTTGAGATGAGTAGGACCGCAGAGTAAAGAAAAAACAGACAACAAGTGCTCAGGATATGTGGGAACTCCTTCAAGACTGTTGGAAAAGCATTCCAGGTGAAGTTGGTTGAGAGAATGCCAAGTGTGCAAAGCTGTCATCAAGGCAAAGGGTGGCTATTTGAAGAATCTCAAATATATATGTTTTGATATGTTTCACACTTTTTTGGTTACTACATGGGCTTTGTGTTATTTCATAGTTTTGATGTCTTCACTATTATTCAACAATGTAGAAAACAGTAAAAATAAAGAAAAGCCCTTGAATGAGTAGGTGTTCTAATAGCAATAAGGCACCTCTGAGGTTTGTGGTATATGGCCAATATACCACCCCTCCTTGGGCCTTATTGCTTAAATAACCCAGATCTCTTTTATAACAGGATATTATCATTGACTATATGAAAGTGCATGTATGAATGAGTCTGATTTACCGTTTTCAATGGCAGGTTCACCTTCTGAAGCCGGATGAGGTTCCCAAAGCGTGCTGCGCACCCACCAAGCTCAGTCCCATCTCTGTACTCTTCTACGATGACAACAACAACGTGATCCTAAAGAAGCATCGCAACATGGTGGTCAAGACCTGTGGATGCCTGTGACACCAGTGGTAGCCCATCTATCTATTCTACATCATTTTAATCAACTTAATTGCCATTGTTCCAAAAGATACAAACAGGGTAATATAACTTGCAACCAGCAGTTGATAGCAATAATCTGTCAATATGCTGATAAATAGTATGTATCTAATATATTGATTTTGAATGTTCATTTCTCTACCATAAGTCGCCTCCAACGTCATTTTAGAGAATTTGGCAACACATCCAACCGACAATTTTACTGTCCTGCTAGCCATTCAAAATGTAACGATTACTTTTGGGTGTCAAGGAAAATGTATGGAGTAAAATGTACATTATTTTCCTTAGAAATGTAGTAAAGTAAAAGTTGTCAAAACTATAAATAGTAACGTACAGATTAGAGGTCGACCGATTAATCGGAATGGCCGATTAATTAGGGCCGATTTCAAGTTTTCATAACAATCGGAAATCGGTATTTTGGGTGACGTTTTTTTTTTTTTTTTTTTTTTTACACCTTTATTTAATCTTTATTTAACTAGGCAAGTCAGTTAAGAACACATTCTTATTTTCAATGACGGCCTAGGAACGTTCTGCCTTGTTTAGGGACAGAACAACTGATTTTTAACCTTGTCAGCTCAGGGGATCTAATCTTGCAACCTTGCGGTTAACTAGTCCAATACTCTAACACCTGATTACATTGCACTCCACGAGGAACCTGCCTGTTACGCAAATGCAGTAAGCTAAGGTAAGTTGCTAGCTAGCATTAAACTTTTCTTATAAAAAACAATCAATTAATGACTGTCATTGCTCCAATGTGTACTTAACCATGTTCTTAAAATCAATACACAAGTATATATTTTTTAAACCTGCATATTTAGCAAAAAAAAATCCAGGTTAGCAGGCAATATTAACCAGGTGAAATTGTGTCATTTCTCTTGCGTTCATTGCACGCAGAGTCAGGGTATATGCAACAGTTTGGGCCGCCTGGCTCTTTGCGAACTAATTTGCCAGAATTTTACGTAATTATGACATAACATTGAAGGTTGTGCAATGTAATAGGAATATTTAGACTCATGGATTCCACCCGTTAGATAAAATACGGAACGGAATAAACGTTTTGTTTTCGAGGTGATAGTTTCCGGATTAGTCAAAGGTATATGGTTTAGAGAGAAATAGTCGACGCGTTATAATTCCTGTAATAACTTGCGGCTGAACTTGAAAGGGGTTCCTTCGTTATTTTACCGTTCATGTCTTCCATAGAGAATGTCTTAATCTACTTCAAATAAGGTCTGTGTTTCGTGCAGGCTTAAACCGCCTCGGCGTTTTGATACCCGTGTAAATCTCACTAGGATAAGGTAACGTTTGTCAACATATTTTCATAAATCCACTCTACAAAAAAAAAAGATCTTCGCTTATATTTAGCCAATATTGATCAGAGTTACCTTGTTCTATGGATATCTACACAGTTATAAAATTGGAAAGGTGGTGTAAGCCTACACGAAACACAGACCTTATTTTAAGTGAATCTAAAAAATATCCTATGGAATAAATGAAGGAACCGCTTTTCAGATTTTGCTAGAAGGTGTCATGGGAATTATGACTCGCACTTCGGTCGTCAATTCTTACCATGCCCATTATTAAAATAGGATTTCCTGCATATAGAAATTACAGTTTTTGTTTTCAACATTCATCACAGGTAACTTAAACTCAATTTTTATTCAAACAGTTGAAAGTATTTGTCTCCTAAGCAGACTCTTCAGTATCATTGTCACTTCAGAGCTGTGTGTGTGTGTGTGTATTTATGTATTATATTAAGTTAAAATAAAAGTGTTCATTGTTCATTCAGTATTGTTGCAATTGTCATTATTACAAAAATGTGTGTGTGTGTATGATATATATATAAATATATTTTCGAAACATAAAAAAAATATATATTAAAAAAAATCGGCCGATTAATTGGTATCGGCTTTGAAAAATCATAATCGGTCGACCTCTAGTACAGATACCCCATAAAACTACTTAAGTAGTACTTTAAAGTATTTTTACTTAAGTACTTTGTACCACTGTAGGTGCTTCAATAGAGTCTGACGTTCAGGGGTAGTTGGACATATAAGATGGGGTGCTGGTGAGCTTCTGCCCACATTTTAGGTCGTCACACAAATATTCCCCCACCCATGTCCATTGAATCAAAGTAATTACACCTTGCTTTAAGGAAGCATAGCAAGAATGAAAGGAATCAATTTATCATTGAATGATTTATAAATCTCGCTTATTAAACCATCATTTCCAGGGGACCTATTGTCCTTAAGGCTTTTAATACAGTCTTTTATCTCAATTTCAGATAACTCATCACAAAAATCCCTGAAATCATTATCTATCTATTTTAGCAATGTTTGCTACATTGTCTTAGAAAAGATCCATATTGGAAGTTGGCTGGGCTGACGTATACAGATTCTGATAAAACTGGGCAACATGCTGAGAGATTTATTTTGGATTTTCATTGGGAGTATTATTAATCATTAATTTACATATGGAAGTCTTTTTGCCTGCCCTTTTTCTAAATTAAAGAAATATTTTGTATTTTTCTCTCCCTCTTCCATCCATTTTCGTCTTGATCTTACAAACTCTCCCCGGGCCTCTTCCTCATAGATACAGTCTAACTGCATTTGCAATGATGATAGCTCAAGTAATTCCTGATTAGTTAGTTCACTTTTTTTTAGTATAATACATTATTCCATTTATGATGTCATATTCTCTCTCTCTCTTGGCACAAACAATTTCTTTCCCCATTGAAATAGCCAAAAGCCTTAATCAAATTTCATTAGCTCCCAGGAACTTCCAAACGTATTCACAACACAGGCACAATTCCAGTATTTATCATTAATTCCTGCTACTTCCTTCTTAAATACTTAATTCTCTAGTAAAGTCTTGTTCATTTTCCAGTAACCTTTGCTAACTTGTTCTGTTGACAAACCATGCATATTTAAATACTTCATTCTCTAGTAAAGTCTTGTTCATTTTCCAGTAACCTTTGCTAACTTTTTTTGTTGACCAACCATGCATATTTATCTTTATTGAGATCCCGTTGTGGTCTGTTAAAATCGATGGTTCAATCGAGACTGTATCAACCTTGTCAGCCATATCTTCAGATATCAGCCAGAAATCAATACGGGATTGTATAGATAAATCTTTGGTACTCCATGTAAACATAATCTTATCTGGGTTCTTATGTCTCCAAATATCTAGAACACCTTACCTTAGACATATATTCCTTATCTCACAAACAGAATTGCTATCCTTAGGAGGCCATCTATCTAGATTATCATGTAATACTGTATTAAAATCTCCACCCCATATTACTTTGGCCAATGGAAATTTAAACATAATTTTACTTATTTTCCTGTCAATGTCTCTAAATAAAATACAGTTACTTAAAAGTTTGGCACACACAAACAATGCTCATTCCTCAAGAAATATAACGTTTTTATCATATCAGCAAATAAAACTCAGTCCTGCACAACTCACTTGATAAGTCCAGCAGTCAACAAACTAGGCGTCAGCGTGAATTTCCATTCCATTACCAAAGCCTTAGCTCCCGCAAAGTATGCACTTTTCCCTTCCTTACTTGCTCTCTCAATTTTCGGCCACAGACGATTCTGAGCTTCTTTGTCAAATGCTGTCAGATCCTCAGGTTGTTCTTCTTTAAATCGTCATTTTTCTTTGCACTTTTCCATGTCATATCCCTCGCAGTCCTGGAGATGAATCTGATGATCACTGGTCGTGGTGGCTGGTTGTTTTCCCCATCTCTCAGCCTACCCAGGCGGTGCACTACATCCAGAGAACCTGCAACAACATTTCACTCCTCCTCCGGGACTATTGCCCTGCAAATGTCCTTCACTCTTGCTTTGATGTTCTCAGCAGATTGTTCTGCTATTCCATAAATTCGAAGACTCCATCTCCGACTATACTGGTCATTCTCGTTTACCTTTGACTCCATTTCAGTGAGTTTCTTCTCCTGCTTTGCAACCTGAATGTTCAATGTTGCGTTCTGCTGCTTCAGAGTATTTACTTCCTCAGCACTGAAATAAATCGATTTCTTCAGGTTAACGATACTGATAGTGTTGTTTTACACCAAATCCATGATGTCGTCTGCGCTCTCTTTGATTTTAGCCGTGAGGATGCGGACGATGTTGTCCTGTAGCTGGCTCATTGATGGTTCACTTCTCAGCTTCTTTGGAAGTTGCTCCTTGGTTGGGGTATTCGGGTATGAATCGCATTCACCCCCCTTTTTTACACTGCAAGCATATGAGTGAGTTTCAACAATGCCTATTTTCTCCTTGGAAGTTTCAACATCCATCATCTCAGCAACCGTTTGGTCATGTCCTGATTACATGCTACTAGCTATAAAGACGTTAGCAGGCTAACTTAACTACACACGCTGAAACTTTTCGATAGTTAGCTTGTTCGTTGGAAATCGTCAAAAATATGTCAATGGTTTGATTAATTACAAAATTATTCATTGTATGGTTAGATATCATTTTTTTGTAAAAAAAAACCAAAACAAATTGCAACTGCGGTCTAAAACTATCAACTTTGTGAGAAACCCCTAAAATTGTTCCTCAGCTAGAAATGTTACACCCTCTCATGTCGCCATCTTAACCATGTCACTGATTTCATGGAGCTCTCCTGCGCATCATTTGCTTCACAAAATCCCGCAAACGTGAAAGCGCCAGAAATAAACATCGCAAGATTGTAAATATGTGTGAGAGTCAGATATTTGAAAGCAGACGCTTTCATCCAAAACGATGTACAGTAATGCGTACATACATTTTACTTTTGGGTGGCCCAGGGAAATGAGACTTTTTCGAGCTTTTCGAAGCAATTTTTGTATCTCTTTCTTGGTAATACTGTATATATTCAATCATTTCGAATTGATCACTTCCCTCTTGGCACATACATCAATTCAATGTTTATTCCACGTTGGTTCAACGTAATTTAATTGAAATTACATGGATATTGTGTCACAGTGAATTTCATTATGTTTTCATGTGCCATGATTCTGACATTTCACATATGATCCTCATAGGATTAGGCTACATAATTACAGTGGTGCAGTAAATGTAATCTCAATTCAATACGATGTGCATATACTGTACATATAGCCAATATAGCTATTGAACCCATGTTCAGTGACTGTAATCTGTGACGCAAGTGGCCTAATATGTTTGTGACGTTCCATGGAACCCACGGTATTGTTTAAAACTAGATTCTGATTGGCTTGCAGGTCATTCTACAGTGTAAATTATAAACGAAAACGTGCTTTTATATCAGTGTTACAGATTCACATTACCGAGCGTGTCTCAACCCGTACCGCGCTTTTATCTGCCTAAAGGTATCTTCACGCACGACTGGATAGGCCTTTTGGATACGCTTGTCCAAGGTAAGGATATGCGTCAAGCTATAGCCTACTTTTAATGTTTTAGGTCCGAACTCAAGTTACTCCAGTCAAGTGATTAATCGTAAAAGTTAGTTGTTTTGACTGAGTAGTCCAATGGCCAATGCTGTTTTTGGACTATGAGACCCTCTGCTATATACTATGATGAGCCAATAACATGCATATATTATACATTAGGCATTGCACAAGTCAGTGTCTAGGTCAGAATATAAAGTTGCTATTTCCGTCAACTCAAGTTACTCAAGTCAAGTTTTTATTCTTAAGAGTTAGTTGTTTTGACTGTCAAAACAAATAACTGATGGAATATTCCAAATTACAATGGCAATTATGCATCACAAATTCACAATATTACTTGTATTTCAATTATTCATCCAGGCCCAAGACATAAAGTCGCCTGAAAGCTGTGTAGCAATCATTCCAGCTCCTGACCCATAGGATGGTAATCACATACATGATTGGCTTAATATAGAATCATGGATACCTTTCATGTGAGTACTCACACACCAGACTTTTTTTTACATACACACTGTGTCATGTACAATTGTTAATGCTATCTCTGAAATGTCTAACAAAATGTTGACTTGATCGTTTCATCAAGACCTTCTCATCACAAGTTGGAACTAGTTGTCAACATTTGGACAATGCAGCCATAAATAACATGGACCAATATTTTCATGGAGGTAAGCACTACACTTCTGATGGGTTAAGATTGTATTACATTATCTAAAAGTGGGAAAGTAAACCCCAGCTGTTATTCTTTTCACAGGGAAGGACAATCCCCATTATGCCATGAATGTTTCATTGCTGAACAACCATAGATATTTTTCCTCTAATTTGGCTCCCATTCCTCCAACAGTGAGCAAGACCTGCCAGCAGAGCTCACTGGAGCAGGGAGACATCCCGTCATCCTTTTGGCGCCTGACAAAGTACACTTTTTTTCTTCTAAATAACACTATAGTAACATCTTCTGCACAAAGTAACATTCCTAATAAGATTGGTGTTAAGTGAGAAAGAATCCTAAAGATGGTCCAATGGGCATAGTCTGAAGCCTCTCGTCATCTCAGTATGTTGAACCACCTGATTTCTTGCAGGCTTGAGGTTCAGATCCTGCTGAACGATGTTAAGCAGTCGATTAACCACATGCAGGGGACGCTGAACACCATGCAGGGGCAGTGTATTGAGTTGCAGACAGCCATGTCTAAGGTAGTGTCAGATGAGTCTCAGATACAGAAGAATAAGTCTATGATGGTATGGTGATAATGATTGAGATGGTGATTATAATAATGATGACTAGCGGTACCCCAACCTACGTGCGGTAAATCATTGGATCTGATTAATTCAATGCAATTCAGTCTTTGAGGACTGCAACCATAGAAATACAATTTATTTACACTAATAACAAGCTATTGTCAACTTCCCATCTATGCTTATCTTGCTCATTGCTCACTGTCAATTGCTGACTATTACCCTATGTGTGCAACTATTATTGATTTCTCACAGAAAAATAATTTGGTTGCAAATGTACCTGGGGCCATGTAAATAATTGTTAGGCTACTCATTTTTAATCCACCAGTGGCAACTTGTGTGACCATAAAAGTCTGTGTGCGACTGGGCACAGTAAAATAATTTGGTTACTGACCTGCCCTACATCATAGAAGGCCCTTCAAGTCGGAACTAGGAAATTCTGACATTTCTGACTCGCTAACTCGTTATGGAATGATGATTTCAAGTTTCCCACTTGTGAAGTATCAGAATCAACCAGTAGGAAGCTCTACGCTAATTTCTTACATTAATTTTAACTCTGAGGTTCCAAGTTTCCGATGGCATGTGAATGCGTCAATAATTGCCATGGTAATTTTGGATGTTCAGTCAGTGAGCATTATGGGTAATTGCCCTACATACTTAAATCAAATGCTGTAGTAACAGTGCCATTTCAAACACAATAAATGTGAAATTTAACAAAGATACAAAATATTGCTAAAGTGAAGAAAATCAGCTCAAAATTGTAGGAGGAAAAGCCCCTGCAGCAGGGAGGCTTACGGTATTATAATATATTGTAGATAGCATTAATATAATTTGTGTATTTACAGTATCAGTACACATACAAATGAAAGTATATGCTAGGGATTGATCTACACTGAGTGAACAAAACATTAAGAACGCCTTCCTATTGAGTTGCCCCCCCCCTCCCTTGATGGTGGACCATTCTTGATACCCAACAGCACTGCAGTTCTTGACACAAACTGGTGCTTCTGGCACCTACTACCATACTATGTTCAAAGGGACTTAAATCTCTGGTCTTGCCCATTCACTCTCTGAATGACACACATACACAATCCATGTCTCAATTGTCTAAAAATCCATCTTTAACCTGTCTCCTCCCCTTCATCTACACTGAGAAGATTTAACAATTAACATCAATAAGGGATTATAGCTTTCACCTGATTAGTCTATGTCACGGAAAGAGAAGGTGTTCTTAATGTTTAATACACTCAGTGTATGTGTCAATGATGTTATAGATTCCAAGTGGTTGATTTTTTAGGGAATGACTATATGCTCTATATTATACCTGCAGATCATCACAGCAGCCAAAGTTGCTGTGCAGAGGGAAGAGATCCTCCAAGCATCTGGCCTCATCCCGTCACAGAGGGAGGGTATCCTCCAAACAGCCAGTGTCCCTGCACAGAGGGAGGGGATTCTCAAAACAGCCAGTGTCCCTGCACAGAGGGAGGGGATTCTCCAAACAGCCAGTGTCCCTGCACAGACGGAGGGGATCCTCCAAAGAGCCAGTGTCCCTGTACAGAGGGAGGGGATTCTCTCAGCAGCTAGCATCACTGCACAGAGGGAGGAGATCCTCCAAGCATCAGGCCTCATCCCGTCACAGAGGGAGGGATTTCTCTCTGCAGCTAGCATCGCTGCGCAGAGGGAGGAGATCCTCCGAGCATCAGACCTCATCCCGTCACAGAGGGAGGGGATTCTTCCAGCATCTTCTATCACTGCGCAGAAGAAGAAGATCCTCAGAGCATCAGGCCTCATCCCTGCACAAAAGGAGTTGATCCTCCTGATGGCCAGTGTCACTGCACAGAGGAAGGGGATTCTCAAAACAGCCAGTGTCCCTGCACAGACGGAGGGGATCCTCCAAAGAGCCAGTGTCCCTGCACAGAGGGAGGGGATTCTCTCAGCAGCTAGCATCACTGCACAGAGGGAGGAGATCCTCCGAACATCAGGCCTCATCCCTGCACAGAGGGAGGGGATCCTCCAAGCATCAGGCCTCATCCCGTCACAGAGGGAGGGATTTCTCTCTGCAGCTAGCATCGCTGCGCAGAGGGAGGAGATCCTCCGAGGATCAGGCCTCATCCCGTCACAGAGGGAGGGGATTCTTCCAGCATCTTCTATCACTGCGCAGAAGAAGAAGATCCTCAGAGCATCAGGCCTCATCCCTGCACAAAAGGAGTTGATCCTCCTGATGGCCAGTGTCACTGCACAGAGGAAGGGAATCGTCCCAATGGCCAGCGTCCCTGCGCACAGGGAGGGAATTGTTCCAAAGGCTAGTGTCCCTGCTGAGAGGGAGGAGATCCTCCGAGCATCAGGCCTCACCCCTACACAGAGGGAGGGGATCCTCCAAACAGCCAGTGTCCCTGCACAGAGGGAGGGGATTCTCCCAGCAGCTAGCATCACTGCGCAGAGGGAGGGGATTCTCCCAGCAGCTAGCATCACTGCGCAGAGGGAGGAGATTCTCCGAGCATCAGGCCTCATCCCTGAAGAGAGGGAGGGGATCCTCCTAGCATCAGGCCTCATCCCGTCACATAGGGAGGGGATTCTCTCAGCAGCTAGCATCACTGCGCAGAGGGAGGAGATCCTCCGAGCATCAGGCCTCATCACGTCACAGAGGGAGGGGATTCTTCCAGCATCTTCTATCACTGTGCAGAAGAAGAAGATCCTCAGAGCATCAGGCCTCATCCCTGCACAAAAGGAGTTGATCCTCCTTATGGCCAGTGTCACTGCGCAAAGGAAGGGAATCATCCCAATGGCCAGCGTCCCTGCGCACAGGGAGGGGATTGTCCCAAAGGCTAGTGTCCCTGCTGAGAGGGAGGAGATCCTCCGAGCATCAGGCCTCATCCCTACACAGAGGGAGGGGATCCTCCAAACAGCCAGTGTCCCTGCACAGAGTGAGGGGATCCTCCAAACAGCCAGTGTCCCTGCACAGAGGGAGGGGGTTCTCCCAGCAGCTAGCATCACTGCACAGAGGGAGGAGATCCTCCAAGCATCAGGCCTCATCCCGTCACAGAGGGAGGGATTTCTCTCTGCAGCTAGCATCGCTGCGCAGAGGGAGGAGATCCTCCGAGGATCAGGCCTCATCCCGTCACAGAGGGAGGGGATTCTTCCAGCATCTTCTATCACTGCGCAGAAGAAGAAGATCCTCAGAGCATCAGGCCTCATCCCTGCACAAAAGGAGTTGATCCTCCTGATGGCCAGTGTCACTGCACAGAGGAAGGGAATCGTCCCAATGGCCAGCGTCCCTGCGCACAGGGAGGGAATTGTTCCAAAGGCTAGTGTCCCTGCTGAGAGGGAGGAGATCCTCCGAGCATCAGGCCTCACCCCTACACAGAGGGAGGGGATCCTCCAAACAGCCAGTGTCCCTGCACAGAGGGAGGGGATTCTCCCAGCAGCTAGCATCACTGCGCAGAGGGAGGAGATTCTCCGAGCATCAGGCCTCATCCCTGAAGAGAGGGAGGGGATCCTCCTAGCATCAGGCCTCATCCCGTCACATAGGGAGGGGATTCTCTCAGCAGCTAGCATCACTGCGCAGAGGGAGGAGATCCTCCGAGCATCAGGCCTCATCACGTCACAGAGGGAGGGGATTCTTCCAGCATCTTCTATCACTGTGCAGAAGAAGAAGATCCTCAGAGCATCAGGCCTCATCCCTGCACAAAAGGAGTTGATCCTCCTTATGGCCAGTGTCACTGCGCAGAGGAAGGGAATCATCCCAATGGCCAGCGTCCCTGCGCACAGGGAGGGGATTGTCCCAAAGGCTAGTGTCCCTGCTGAGAGGGAGGAGATCCTCCGAGCATCAGGCCTCATCCCTACACAGAGGGAGGGGATCCTCCAAACAGCCAGTGTCCCTGCACAGAGTGAGGGGATCCTCCAAACAGCCAGTGTCCCTGCACAGAGGGAGGGGGTTCTCCCAGCAGCTAGCATCACTGCACAGAGGGAGGAGATCCTCAGAGCATCAGGCCTCATCCCTGCACAGAGGGAGGGGATTCTCCCAGCAGCTAGTATCACTGCGCAGAGGGAGGAGATCCTCCGAGCATCAGGCCTCATCCCTGAAGAGAGGGAGGACATCGTCCTCACAGCCAGTGTCCCTGCAGAGAGGGAGGGGATTCTTCCAGCAGCTACTGTCATCGTGCGAAAGGAGAAGATTCTCCGAGCATCAGGCCTCATCCCTACACAGAGGGAGTTGATCCTCCTGATGGACAGTGTCACTGCGCAGAGGGAGGGAATCTTCCCAACGGCCAGCGTCCCTGCGCACAGGGAGTGGGTCGTCCCAAAGGCTAGTGTCCCTGCAGAGAGGGAGGAGATCCTCCTCACAGCCAGTGTCCCTGGAAACAATCATCCACAACCACCTCCCATCATCCCCATGGTGGCACCACTGTGGAAATGGGATGGTGGAGCATGTACTCCACCTGTGGATTTCTATTCCAAGAGAAGAGGTCACTTAACCTTACCTAATTAGTAAAGAAATTACCATTGTGATAGCGTCAGAATTAGTTGTTATAGATCAAATGTATGGCTCATGTGAGTGTATAGCTGTAATACGTTCATGCATTTTCTACATAAAACAGGTTTAGCTCCATTTTACATTTACATTTTAGTCATTTAGCAGACGCTCTTATCCAGAGCGACTTACAGTAGTGAGTGTATACATTTTCATACTCCGATGAATCTCTCCAGGATTTCGCATGAATTTTTTTGATATTAGCTGATAAATATGCTAGATTTTGCAGCGACAATTATAACATTTTGCATAGCAATATGCAATTGTTTTGTCCAATTTGTTGCAAAAATGTGCTGACAAGGGAAAAAACTGTGTTGACCTGTGGCTTGATTGAACCATATTATGCAGTAAATGTGCGGTGATTGGTTGAAATTTCGAGCCCTCATTTTGTACTGTGGTAATAGGTCAGTTCTATGCGATAATATTGTGATGATGTGATGACTATTTTATGCAGAAATAGTTTGGTGATTGGTCAAATTTGCAAGCCCTCACATAATATGCAGGGAATTGTTGATTTTGCAACCAAAACAATGCGATGGCAGAGTCCTGGAGTAACCTCCCAGTAATCCCTGTGACTGCGTGTAGGTTAAGATTGGGTTGTAACAGAGTATCAGAGCGAGACATTCCTACCTGTCATCTAGTAATTGTTCTGTGTGGTGACATGAGCAGAGTGGCCTGACTTTTCCCACTTATTACAGATGTCCGACTTAGATATGTTGAGCATCCTGCTATGATGTCCATCACCAAGCCGGAACACTCCGAGGCCAACCCTCAGTGCCAGACTGGCAGCCGGCCGGTGGCTGAGCCCGAGACCCCTGCTGTTCACAATAACAGTGGAGGCTGGCTCAGCTGGGTCTTTGGGAGTGGAAGAGTTAATAAGAAGGAGGTTCATCTACCTGAGGACAAAGACAGATCTGTAAGGAACTGGTTATTAACACTATATTCTATGTAGAGACAATTGAGTGGATTAAAAAAAAAAAAATTGTGGCTTGCTTCACATTGCTAATATCTTCTTCCTCAGATTGTCTGGGATCCAACTCTGCACAGATGGGTTAACAAAACTGAGCCCAAGGCTGAGGTACACACTTAAATTCAATTAAATTAAAAACAGTGAACAACCATTGTATTTCAACTGTGATAATATTACTAACAATTTGGAAAATGTGTTGATGTGTTTTACAGAACAAGTGTGTACCACCACCTCCACCGATGGGGACATATGAATATCAGGGGAACACTGGCAGTGTCCCCAAAGGAGTGAATCCTTACTCTATGAAAGCAGGTGAAATATTGCTTTAGAATACATGTTGTTTAACCAAGACTGTGTCAGCCGATCATAGATGTCCCTGGTGGTCTCCTGCTAACACCTTTCCCACTACCAGCAGGTCTATGGGGCAGCAGATACCCTACAATGCATTACAATGATGGGAACAACTCAAAGCCTCCAAGCTATGGGCCTGGACTGCTTCCTAGACATCTCTCTGGCTTGCTCCCTCCTTCACACTTTGACCTCATGGCACCAATGGTTGTGCCATCTGACACTCTACCCTACTGAGGTATGACTCTGGAAAATCCTTCCAAATTGTATCCATTCATCATTAACTGAGATTTTACTTTAACATAGCAAATGGCTGAAGTAGCAAGGATGTTAACTATTTTTTATTTTTGTCCAACAGGCCATTTTCCCAGAATGGATTTGCCATACATAGATTTTTTCAGCATTAAAAATGTATTAAAAGATGATATTTTAATTAAATCTCTCCTTTGTGTCCTCATGTTCACATTCATTTGATGTGTTCTATCATCATTTACGATGCTTATTGCTTCTGCATTGCTTTACATTACAGACAAGTATATATTATACACATATTTTATTTTAGACATTACAAAAACATATTTTTGTGCATTTTGGATTTCCTACATTTACTTACTGTACAGACAAGTATATTTTATACATATATATCTTTTTTCAACTACATTTTCTAATGTATTCCATAAACAGAACTAAATATATTTAGATGCATTTTGAATTCCTAAATGTCAATATTTGTATTTTCTGTGTCACGTGTTTATGCCCATGTATGTACATCCTGTACATGTTACCCTTCCAATGAGCTTATCATATAAACTACAAAGCGAAAAGTAGTTTACTTCACTTTTAATCATGTTAGCACAGGTAACAGCCGTTTACAGTCTTTCTTTAGTTTTTCATTCTTACTCTTCCCAATTCACTATATTTCTTTATTTCCCATGGGCTTCATCAGAGTACCCCCTAGTGGCTGGAATACAACTGTATTAAGCCCCTTACAACACCCCCCTGCAAAAACGAATTGTTTGTGAGTTTGGAGAGTTATCCTGTTCCGGCTCCCTCTAAGGGTGTGCACCTTAATCTCTTTCGGTGTGTTGAGGGGTTCAGTGGTTTTGGAGGGAGTCTGAAGTTCAATCTCTAGCGATGAGTGTGGGGGCTGTCCCGTGGTGGTGTCCCCCTCCCTCCTAAGGAGGAGCCACTGAGACGTGATGAGACCAAGCAAGATCACTCTGCAAGGACAGGATAGGACACATCACAACACTGCTGCTCATTCATATTCAAACACACCTCAGAGTACGGACACAAACATGGACGCCAACCGCCCCACACACACAATGAACTTACCTGTACATATCAGAATCATACATTCGACAGCCACCACTTCCCCCACATGTATTGATCCCCCACCTCAAACATGTTGAGTCAATTCCAGTTGCTGGAATGGTGCTGGAATGCAGGTGCAGTAGGGCCTAGTATGTAATGATGTGATACCATGTGTACCCCATATCCTGTGTTTGTGTTGATGCTTTTTAAATTGTATTTAACTTTTATTTAAACAGGGAGTCACATTGAGATTAAACATCTATTTTAGAAGTCATATTGAACAACTACCAGAGAACCTTCTTTACATAGGAATTGCATACCATATTTTTTCCATACATCAAAATAATACTTTATTGTCAATCAGCAATTACTTACCTAGATAAGGCCTCAACAAGGCCCCAATTAATGGTTGAAAATAACTTATGTCAGTGCCAATGAGTTACACTGAGTGTATAAAATATTAAGAACACCTGCTCTTTCCATGACATATGCTGACCAGGTGAATCCAGGTTAAAGCTATAATCCCGTATGTATGTCACTAGTTAAATCCACTTAAATCAGTATAGATAAAGAGGAGAAAGGTTAAAAAATATATTGTACGGCTTGAGACAATTGAGACATGGATTGTGTATGTGTGCCATTCAGAGGGTGAATGGGCAAGACAACATATTTACGTGCCTTTACACAGGGTATGGTAGTAGATGCCAGGGGTACCAGTTTGTGTCAAGAGCTGCAACGCTGCTGGGTTTTTTACGCTCAACAGTTTCCCGTGTGTATCAAGAACGGTCCACCACTCAAAAGACATACAGCCAACTTGACACAACTGTGGGAAGCATTGGAGTCAACATGGCCCAGCATCCCTGTGAATGTTTTGTACACTCAGTACATGAATACTATTGGTACCGTGTTCTTGCCGTAACCTGTAAAGCTGGAGCAGCCTGCGAGGCAGGGGGAGGTGTAGGTGATGCCGTTGTCTGAACACACAGGGTCCCACTCCCCAGCCAAGCAGAAGCAGTCTCTGTTACACTCTGACAACAGGCTGCCATCGTACACCAGGGGACCTGGGGGACAGAGAAAATGGCTGGTAATAATGATGTTAAAATAACAGTGGCAAAACAGCCAGGAATCCTGGCTCAGCAACAACCATACTGTATAATCCCACAAGAGGGAGCCCCGGCACGAGCCCATTTTGGCCATGTTCTGTTATAATCTCCACCCGGCACAGCCAGAAGAGGACTGGCCACCCCTCATAGCCTGGTTCCTTCCTAGGTTTTGGACTTTCTAGGGAGTTTTTCCTAGCCACTGTGCTTCTACACCTGCATTGCTTGCTGTTTGGGGTTTTAGGCTGGGCTTCTGTACAGCACTTTGAGATATCAGCTGATGTAAGAAGGGCTATATAAATAAATTTGATTTTGATGTGTGTTTTGGTCTAACTCTCCCTCATATTCCACAAGTTTTGATCAACCCACCAACCAACCAACCAGATGTCATATTTACCCGTTGTAGGACACGGTCAGACCAGCCACTTGAACGTTGTCACACTTAGTGCCAGACTGCAGAGGGAGGAGGAGGTAGGCTACGAAGGAGGTGACGAAAGACAGCTGGGCTCCAGACACAACGCCAAGCTTATACCTCTTCATCAGTAGACCTCCCAGGAATATCCCCACCGCACCCACAGGCAGGTTCAACTCACCTGGAAAAGTTATACTCACACATCTATAGTGCTACCAGTGTGCTGGAGTTTCATTTCCACTCATGTTCAACAAACCTACAGGGGATGGGAGAGAACAAAAAAAGTGTATTTAATGCATTTCAACATCAATACTGACAGGATGGAACATTTCAGCTGGAGCATGTCCAGGATTCTATGGCTTCGTTGAGACAGGCAGCCCAATTCACTCATTTTTTGAGTAATTTGTATTTTGACCAATCAGATATGCTCTGAAAAAGAGCTGATGCGAAAATATCTAATGTGATTGTTCAAAAGACCTATTAGTGGAAAAAATATCATAATTGGGCTGCCTGTCTAAACGCATCCCTTGTCTCTCTGTCTCTGACCCAAACTTCAGTCCTTGCATCGATTACAGAGGGCTGAAAAGGATTAGGATCAAGAATCGTTACCCTCTACCCGATGTCCGCCGCCTTGGAGTTGGCCCTAGGAGCCCAATTCTTCACCAAACTGGACCTCCGCAACGCTTAAAATCTGGTGAGAATCAGGGAGGGAGATGAGTGGAAAACTGCCTTTAACACCCCTAGT